>NC_092007.1:5655074-5670074 GCF_044704955.1 Pristiophorus japonicus | reverse complement strand
GGGGATTAACCCTCTCACGCGCCCCCTCCCCAGTTACAGACCCTGTTCCCTATCGGAGGGGATTAACCCTCTCACCCCCCAATCTCCCCAGTTACAGACCCTGTTCCCTATCGGAGGGGATTAACCCTCTCACCCGCCCCCTCCCCAGTTACAGACCCTGTTCCCTATCGGAGGGGATTAACCCTCTCACCCCCCTCTTCCCAGTTACAGACCCTGTTCCCTATCAGAGGGGATTAACCCTCTCACCCCCCAATCTCCCCAGTTACAGACCCTGTTCCCTATCGGAGGGGATTAACCCTCTCACCCCCCTCTTCCCAGTTACAGACCCTGTTCCGTATCGGAGGGGATTAACCCTCTCACCCCCCAATCTCCCCAGTTACAGACCCTGTTCCCTATCGGAGGGGATTAACCCTCTCACCCCCCTCTTCCCAGTTACAGACCCTGTTCCCTATCGGAGGGGATTAACCCTCTCACCCCCCAATCTCCCCAGTTACAGACCCTGTTCCCTATCGGAGGGGATTAACCCTCTCACCCCCCAATCTCCCCAGTTACAGACCCTGTTCCCTATCGGAGGGGATTAACCCTCTCACCCGCCCCCTCCCCAGTTACAGACCCTGTTCCCTATCGGAGGGGATTAACCCTCTCACCCCCCAATCTCCCCAGTTACAGACCCTGTTCCCTATCGGAGGGGATTAACCCTCTCACCCCCCTCTTCCCAGTTACAGACCCTGTTCCGTATCGGAGGGGATTAACCCTCTCACCCCCCAATCTCCCCAGTTACAGACCCTGTTCCCTATCGGAGGGGATTAACCCTCTCACCCCCCTCTTCCCAGTTACAGACCCTGTTCCCTATCGGAGGGGATTAACCCTCTCACCCCCCAATCTCCCCAGTTACAGACCCTGTTCCCTATCGGAGGGGATTAACCCTCTCACCCCCCAATCTCCCCAGTTACAGACCCTGTTCCCTATCGGAGGGGATTAACCCTCTCACCCGCCCCCTCCCCAGTTACAGACCCTGTTCCCTATCGGAGGGGATTAACCCTCTCACCCCCCTCTTCCCAGTTACAGACCCTGTTCCCTATCGGAGGGGATTAACCCTCTCACCCGCCCCCTCCCCAGTTACAGACCCTGTTCCCTATCGGAGGGGATTAACCCTCTCACCCGCCCTCTCCCCAATTACAGACCCTGTTCCCTATCGGAGGGGATTAACCCTCTCACCCGCCCTCTCCCCAGTTCCAGACCCTGTTCCCTATCGGAGGGGCTTAACCCTCTCACCCGCCCTCTCCCCAGTTACAGACCCTGTTCCCTATCGGAAGGGATTAACCCTCTCACCCCCCTCTCCCCAGTTACAGACACTGTCGGGAGTCGGGCGATGAGGGAGCTCAGTCATTAATTCCCTGATGTATTGAAGCAGTTTGTGTCAATCAGGACCCCTGCCCCCTGGGCTCCCGTACACATGTTACAATCGCAGGAACCACAGACAGTCTGAGCCTCACTGGGAATATAGTTATTCAGCCCGCTCCGTGCTGCGCGCTCCAATATGCTCGAAGCTTTTCCCAGAAAGGGTGTGTGCGTCCTTTCCTAGAAGGGGTGTGAGTTCAGTCTGTTGCAGAATAGGTTTTCGCAAAATCGTTTGCCTATCGATTGTTCTTTGTCGGGGGCTGTGACCTTGTCAGAGAAGCTTGTGTGATTAAGGTCAACTTTTCTATATTTAAAACCGACAATCTTCCTGTTTCTCCAGCCCGTGGGCAGTAAGAGGGGCAGACGCAGTATAATGTGGGGAAGTGTGAGCTTACTCACTTTGGTAGGAAGCACAGAAAAACACAGCATTGCTTTAAATGTTGGTGTTCAGGGAGATTTGGCTGTCTTTGTGCAAGAAACGCATCAAGCGCGCGTGTAGGTACAACACGCAACAAGGAAGGCAAATGGAATGTTGTCCTTTATTGCAAGGGGGCTGGAGTCTCAGCGTAAGGAAGTTGTAGTGTATGGAGATAGAGTCAGACTGAACACGGTGAGCTCAAAGCAAAGTGTGACCTTACTCTTTTATTGCAGGTCTCCAGAGTGCCTCTCCAACCTGTGAAGCCTCCTTACATACCTGTGCTCCCAAGGGATTATGGGATCCCTTGGGAATCAAGGGGAATGAGCCCTCTGGTGGCTGTACAGAGTAAATACAAGTGTACATATATAACAACACTCCCCCCCCCCCCCGAAGTCAATAGTGTACCTATTTACAATGTGAGTCGATCTGGGGCGCTCCTTGCCCTGGTTGATCGTCTCGGTGTGAAAGCTGGTGTTGTTGAATCATTTGTTGGGCCCTCATTGGGCTGCTGTGTAGCTGGCCTTGCTGGGCTGCCTGGTGTGTGGGGCCCTGCTGGGCTGCTGTGGATGATGGGTTCTGTTTCGTGGTCAACCGTGGTGTCAGTTTGCCACTGGTGTGTGTGTTGGGGGATCAAAAAAGTTCGGGTCCAAGGTGGGTTGCTCAGGGTAGTCCATGAATCTGAGTTTGATTTGGTCCAAGTGTTTCCGGTGAATGAGTCCATTTGAAAGTTTGACCCGAAACACCCTGCTCCCCTCTTTGGCCACGACAGTGCCGGGAAGCCACTTGGGACCTTGTCCATAATTTAATACAAATACAGGATCATTGATTTCAATCTCATGTGACACATTTGCGCTGTCATGGTGTGCACTTTGTTGAAGCCGCCTGCACTCTACCTGTTCATGTAGATCAGGGTGAACGAACGAGAGCCTTGTATTAAGTGCTCTTTTCATGAGCAGTTCAGCAGGTGAGATCCCAGTGAGTGAGTGGGGTCTCGTGCGGTAGCTAAGCAGGACTCGGGATAGGTGAGTCTGCAGTGAGCCTTTAGTTACCCTCTTCAAGCCTTGTTTGATGGTTTGCACTGCTCTCTCTGCCTGACCATTGGACGCTGGTTTAAACGGGGCAGATGTGACATGTTTCATCCCGTTATGTGTCTTGAATTCTTTGAACTCAGCATTGGTAAAACATGGCCCATTGTCGCTCACCAGGACATCGGGTAAGCCGTGTGTGGCAAACATGGCCTGCAGGCTTTCAGTGGTGGCAGCGGACGTGCTAGCCAACATTATCTCACATTCAATCCACTTGGAGTACGCATCTACAACCACAAGGAACATTTTACCCAAGAACGGGCCTGTATAGTCGATGTGTACCCTAGACCATGGTTTGGAGGGCCAAGACCATAAACTTAGCGGCATCTCCCTGGGTACATTGCTTAACTGCGAGCATTTGTTACATCTGTGAACGCAGGACTCTAAGTCTACATCGATACCGGGCCACCACACGTGGGATCTGGCTATCGCTTTCATCATTACGATGCCTGGGTGGGTACTATGGAGGTCATTGATGAAGGTGTCTCTGCCCTTCTTGGGGACCACTACTCGATTGCCCCACAGAAAGCAGTTTGCCTGTATAGACATTTTGTCTTTGCGCCGCTGGAACGGCTTTATCTCTTCCTGCATTTCCACTGGGACACTGGACCAGCTTCCGTGAAGCACACAGCTTTTGACTGGAGATAATAAGGGGTCCTGGCTTGTCCAGGTTTTGATCTGCCGGGCAGTGACGGGTGATTGCTCACTCTCAAATGCTTCCATAACCATGGCTAGATCTGCGGGCTGCGCCATTTCCACCCCCGCGGTGGGCAATGGCAGCCTACTGAGAGCATCGGCGCAGTTTTCTGTGCCTGGCCTGTGGCGAATGGCGTAGTTGTATGCGGACAACGTAAACGGCCATCTCTGGATGCGAGCCGATGTGTTGGTATTGATCCCTTTACTCTCGGAAAACAGGGATATAAGTAGCTTATGGTCAGTTTCAATTCGAATTTAGCCCAAACCGGTATTGATGCATTTTTTTTACCCCATAGACACACGCTAATGCTTCTTTCTCAATCATGCTGTAGGCTCTCTCAGCCTTAGACAGACTCCTGGATGCATAAGCAACTGGTTGCAGTTTCCCCAAATCATTAGCTTGTTGCAATACACACCCGACACGATATGATGACGCATCACATGCTAGTACCAAACGCTTACATGGATCATACAACACAAGCAATTTGTTTGAGCATAACAATTTTCTCGCTTTTACAAAGGCATTTTCTTGGCTTTTTCCCCAAACCCATTCACCCACTTTACACAGTAAGACATGCAGTGGTTCTAACAGTGTGCTGAGACCTGGTAAGAAGTTACCAAAGTAGTTCAGGTGTCCCAGAAACGACCGCAGCTCATCACGTTCTGTGGCCTCGGTGCGTTCTCGATTGCCTCCGTCTTCGTGTTGGTGGTCGTGATGCTGTCCGCCGCAATCCTCCTTCCCAAGAACTCCACTTCAGGTGCCAGGAAAACGCACTTCAAGTGTTTAAACCTGAGCCCCACCCGGTTGAGTCGACTAAGAACCTCCTCCAGGTTCTGCAGATGCTCGACTGTGTTCCGACCTGTGACCAAGATGTCGTCCTGGAAGACCACGGTGTGCGGGACCGACTTCAGTAAGCTTTCCATGTTTCTCTGGAATATCGCCGCAGCTGATCAAATTCCAAACAGGCATCTGTTATAAACAAAAAGACCTTTGTGCGTGTTGATGCAGGTGAGGGCCTTCGATGATTCCTCCAGTTACTGTGTCATGTAGGCTGAAGTCAGATCCAGCTTAGTGAACGTCTTTCCTCCCGACAGCATTGCAAAGAGGTCGTCGGCCTTTGGTAGTGGGTATTGATCCTGCAGGGAGAAACGATTGATAGTTACTTTGTAATCGCCACAGATTCTGACGGTGCCATCTCCCTTGAGGACTGAGACAATAGGACTGGCTCACTCGCTGAACTCGATCGGTGAAATGATGCCCTCTCTTTGCAGCTGGTCTAGCTCGATCTCTACCCTTTCTCTCATCATGTACAGTACTGCTCTCGCCTTGTGATGGATGGGTCGTGCCCCCGGGAATTAGGTGGATCTGCACTTTTGCTCCTTGGAATTTCCAGATGCCTGGTTCGAACAGCGAAGGAAATTTGTTTAAGACCTGGGCACACGAAGTGTCGTTAGCGGGCGATAGCGCTCAGATGTCGTCCCAGTTGCAGCGTATCTTTCCCAGCCATCTCCTGTCGAGCAGCGTGGGACCATCGCCCGGTACCACCCAGAGTGGTAGCTTGTGCACCGCTCCATCGTAGGAGACCTTTACGGTTGCACTGTCAATTACAGGAATCAGTTCTTTTGTGTAAGTTCTTAGTTTCGTGTGAACTGGAGTTAAGACTGTCCTGGAGGCCTTGTTGCACCACAACCTTTCGAAAGTCTTTTTGCCCATGATGGACTGGCTCGCGCCCGTGTCCAGCTCCATTGACACCAGGAGTCCATTTAGTTCAACATTCAGCATTATCGGAGGACAATTCGTGGTGAATGTGTGCACCCCATGTTCCTCTGCCTCCTCGGTCTGAGGTTCTGGTTCGTTGTGATCCTCCGTGGATCGGTCCTCCTCTGCAACATGGTGGTTTGCAGGTTTAACAGGCCTAGCAGCTCACCTGCACACTCGTTGGAGGTGTCCCATTGTTCCACAGCCCTTGCAAACGTATCCTTTGAATTGGCATGAATGGAAACGATGATCACTCCTACAGCGCCAACAAGGTGTTAATGGCCTTGCATTCATCGCCCTTGATGGTGGACTCTGAGACATCTGTGGATGTGCAGCTGCAGGTATGTGTGACCTGCCCTGTACGTTACGATTCGAAAACACCATCACTTTGTTCACAGTACTTGTAGCAGCACTTGTGTGCTGAGAGATTTGCTTCGTATTGTCACTGGTGGCAATGAACGCCTGGGCTATCGCTATGGCCTTACTCAAGGTTGGGGTCTCGACAGTTGAAAGTTTGCGAAGTATGGTTTCGTGGCCAATGCCAAGTACGAAAAAGTCTCTGAGCATGTGCTCCAAATGTCCTTCAAATTCGCAATGTCCTGCAAGGTGTCTTAGCTCGGCGACATAACTCGCCACTTCCTGGCCTTTGGATCTTTTGTAGGTGTAGAACCGGTACCTCGCCATCAGAACGCTTTCCTTCGGGTTCAAATGCTCTCGGACCAGTGTGCACAAATCGTCGTATGATTTCTCCGTGGGTTTCGCTGGAGTGAGCAGATTCTTCATGAGGCCATACGTTGGTGCCCCACAGACGGTGAGGAGGATCGCTCTATGTTTGGCAGTGCTCTCTTCCCCATCTAGCTCGTTGGCCACGAAGTATTGGTCGAGTCGCTCCACAAAAGTTTCCCGATCATCTCCCTCCGAGAATTTCTCCAGGATGCCCACTGTTCTCTGCATCTTTGGGTTCGCTATCTGTATCTCGTCGCCAGTTGCTATGTATGGAGAAAGAGTCAGACTGAACCAATTTACATAAATAACAGAAGTCTTGCTACAATTGTGCATCATCATCATCATGGGCAGTCCCTCGGAATTGAGGAAGACTTGCTTCCACTCCTGAAGTGAGTCCTTAGGTGGCTGAACAGTCCAATACGGGAGTTACAGTCCCTGTTACAGGTGGGACAGACAGTGGTTGAAGGAAAGGGAGGGTGGGACTGGTTTGCCGCATGCTCCTTCCACTGCCTGCGCTTGGTTTCTGCACGCTATTGGCGACGAGACTCGAGGTGCTCAGCGCCCTCCCGGATGCACTTCCTCCACTTAGGGCGGACTGGTCTTTGGACCAGGGACTCCCAGGTGTTGGTGGGGATGTTGCATTTTATCAGGGAGGCTTTGAGGGTGTCCCTTGTAACGTTTCCTCTGCCCACCTGGGGCTCGCTTGCCATGAAGGAGTTCCGAGTAGAGCGCTTGCTTTGGGAGTCTCGTGTCGGGGCGTGCGGACAATGTGGCCCTGCCCAGCGGAGCTGGTCGAGTGTGGTCAGTGCTTCGATGCTGGGGATGTTGGCCTGGTCGAGGACGCTATCATTGGTGCGTCTGTCCTCCCAGGGGATTTGTAGGATCTTGCGGAGACATCGTTGGTGGTATTTCTCCAGCGACTTGAGGTGTCTACTGTACATGGTCCATGTCTCTGAGCCGCACAGGAGGGCGGGTATCATGATGATTATTTTGTTATAATTACTTCTTCGTTAAGGAGGGAGAGGTGTAATAATGAGCTCCCACTAGTGGAGTACTGCTCCACCTTCTGGACTACTGTGTAATGCAACTGCTGATGTAAATAATAAAAGGATCAGGTGGAGAAGTCACATGATGACAATTTCTGTAAGAGCCATCTTGTAAAGTGTGTGCTTATTAGTGATGTCTTAAGAATATATCACAGGATTGACAAGGTAGATGCAGGGAGGGTGTTTCCCCCCCCACCCCGGGCTGGGGAGTCTAGAACCAGGGGTCACAGTCTCAGGATAAGGGGTCGGCCATTGAGGATTGAGATGAGGAGGAATATCTTCTCTCGGAGGGTTGTAAATCTGTGGAATTCTCTGCCCCAGAGAGCTGTGGAGGCTGGGCCATTGAATATATTTAAGGTGGAGATAGACAGATTTTTGAGCGATAAGGGAGTGAAGGGTTATGGGGAGCGGGTGGGGAAGTGGAGCTGAGTCCATGATCGGATCAGCCATAATCGTATTGAATGGCGGAGCAGGCTCGAGGGGCCGAATGGCCGCCTCCTGCTCCTATTTCTTATGTTTTATCAACTGCCCCTTGTAGAAGGGTTCGGACATGGCGATAGAGCAGGAAATGCTGAGGGGGTCACACAGTAGTAGTGATCGGTCTCCTGGCGTGGATTTCCGTTGGATTGGTGGTCATCGAGGGGTATGGGACCGAAGGGGGTCGTCGGAGTCAAGTCACAGATCAGCCATGATATCCTTGAAAGGCAGAATGGGCTCGAGGGGCGGTGTCTCAGTAGATAGCACTCTCGCCTCGGAGTCAGAAGGTTGTGGGTTCCAGTCCCACTCCAGGGACTTGAGCACCGAAATCTAGGCTGACACTCCAGTGCAGTGCTGAGGGAGCGCCGCACTGTCGGAGGGACAGTACTGAGGGAGCGCCGCACTGTCGGAGGGGCAGTGCTGAGGGAGTGCCGCACTGTCGGAGGGACAGTACTGAGGGAGCGCCGCACTGTCGGAGGGGCAGTGCTGAGGGAGTGCCGCACTGTCGGAGGGTCAGTACTGAGGGAGCGCCGCATTGTCGGAGGGGCAGTGCTGAGGGAGCACCGCAGTGTCGGAGAGGCAGTGCTGAGGGAGCACCGCACTGTCAGAGGGTCAGTACTGAGGGAGCACCACACTGTCAGATGGGCAGTACTGAGGGAGCACCGCACTGTCGGAGGGGCAGTACTGAGGGAGCACCGCACTGTCGGAGGGGCAGTACTGAGGGAGCACCGCACTGTCGGAGGGGCAGTATTGAGGGAGCACCGCACTGTCGGAGGGGCAGTACTGAGGGAGCACCGCACTGTCGGAGGGGCAGTACTGAGGGAGCACCGCACTGTCAGAGGGGCAGTACTGAGGGAGCGCTGCCCTGTCGGAGGGGCAGTACTGACGGAGCGCCGCACTGTCGGAGGGGCAGTACTGAGGGAGTGTGACACTGTCGGAGGGGCAGTACTGAGGGAGTGCTGCATTGTCGGAGCTGCCGTCTTTTGGATAAGACATTAAACCCTCTGCCCTCTCAAGTAGATTTAAAAGATCCCACAGCCACTATTTGGAAGAAGAGCAGGGGCAGTTCTCCCCAGTGTCCTGGGGCCAATATTTATCCCTCAACCAACATCACTAAAACAGATGATCTGGGTCATTATCACAGTGCTGTGTGTGGGAGCTTGCTGTGCGCAAATTGCCTGCCGCGTTTCCCACAATACAACAGTGACCGCACTCCAAAAAGTACTTCATTGTCTGTAAAGTGCTTTGAGACGTGCGATGGCCGTGAAAGGCGCTATATAAATGCAAGTCTGTCTTTCTACCATACACCCACTCCGGACATCCCAAAGCACTTTACAGCCAATGAAGAACATTTGGGGCGTGCTCACTGTTGCATTGTGGGAACCGCGGCCGCCAATTTGCGCACAGCAAGCTCCCACACACAGCCACGTGACAATGCCAAGATAACCTGTTTCAGTTGATGGTGGTTGAGGACACCGGGGAGAAATAGTCTTCGACCTAGGCCGCGGGATCTTTTCCGTCCGCCTGCGAGGGCAGACGGGGCCTTGTGTCCCAGCAAGAGGCAGTCCCTACAGGCCAGGGAGTTTCCCGATCTGTATCAAACAATACAGGCTCTGAAGCTATGGGCAGGCACTTAGTCAGAGCTGTACAGTCGGTTGCTAAGAAACGTAATAAAACAGACGGGTAGAAAACATAAATTTAAAATGTTTCTCATCAACCTTCGCGGCACCAGTCACAGAACCTTCCGGCACAGAATGGCCCCGTTTACTTGTCCGCAGCGAGTTGTTGTGATCGGGAACGCGCTGCCTGAAAGCTCGGTCGGAGCAGGTTCAATAGTGACTTTCAAACGGGGGAATTGGGTAAATACTGGAAGGGGAAATGTGCCGGGCTGTGGGGTAAGAGCAGGGGGGGAGTGGGACTGATCGGATCGCTCCTTCGAATGGCCCTCGTCCGTGCTGTATCTGGTCTTGACTATTCCAACACACTCCTGGCCGGCCTCCCACATTCTACCCTGCGTAAACTAGAGGTGATCCAAAACTCGTGTCCTAACTCGCACCCAGTCCCGCTCACCCATCACCCACTGTGCTCACTGCCCCGTGTCCTAACTCGCACCCAGTCCCGCTCACCCGTCACCCCCTGTGCTCACTGCCCCGTGTCCTAACTCGCACCCAGTCCCGCTCACCCGTCACCCACTGTGCTCACTGCCCCGTGTCCTAACTCGCACCAAGTCCCGCTCACCCGTCACCCACTGTGCTCACTGCCCCGTGTCCTAACTCGCACCAAGTCCCACTCACCCATCACCCCCTGTGCTCACTGCCCCGTGTCCTAACTCGCACCGAGTCCCACTCACCCATCACCCCCTGTGCTCACTGCCCCGTGTCCTAACTCACACCGAGTCCCGCTCACCCATCACCCCCTGTGCTCACTGCCCCGTGTCCTAACTCACACCGAGTCCCGCTCACCCATCACCCCCTGTGCTCACTGCCCCGTGTCCTAACTCGCACCGAGTCCCGCTCACCCATCACCCCCTGTGCTCACTGCCCCGTGTCCTAACTCGCACCAAGTCCCACTCACCCGTCACCCGCTGTGCTCACTGCCCCGTGTCCTAACTCGCACCGAGTCCCGCTCACCCATCACCCCCTGTGCTCACTGCCCCGTGTCCTAACTTGCACCGAGTCCCACTCACCCATCACCCCCTGTGCTCACTGCCCCGTGTCCTAACTCACACCTAGTTCCACTCACCCATCACCCCCTGTGCTCACTGTCCCGTGTCCTAACTCACACCAAGTCCCACTCACCCATCACCCATTGTGCTCACTGACCCGTGTCCGAACTCACACCAAGTCCCGCTCACCCATCACCCACTGTGCTCACTGCCCCGTGTCCTAACTCGCACCGAGTCCCGCTCACCCATCACCCCCTGTGCTCACTGCCCCGTGTCCTAACTCACACCGAGTCCCGCTCACCCATCACCCCCTGTGCTCACTGCCCCGTGTCCTAACTCGCACCGAGTCCCACTCACCCATCACCCCCTGTGCTCACTGCCCCGTGTCCTAACTCACACCCAGTCCCACTCACCCGTCACCCGCTGTGCTCACTGCCCCGTGTCCTAACTCGCACCAAGTCCCGCTCACCCATCACCCCGTGTGCTCACTGCCCCGTGTCCTAACTCGCACCGAGTCCCGCTCACCCATCACCCCCTGTGCTCACTGCCCCGTGTCCTAACTTACACCGAGTCCCGCTCACCCATCACCCCCTGTGCTCACTGCCCCGTGTCCTAACTCGCACCAAGTCCCGCTCACCCATCACCCCCTGTGCTCACTGCCCCGTGTCCTAACTCACACCGAGTCCCACTCACCCATCACGCCCTGTGCTCACTGCCCTGTGTCCTAACTCGCACCAAGTCCCGCTCACCCATCACCCCCTGTGCTCACTGCCCCGTGTCCTAACTCGCACCGAGTCCCGCTCACCCATCACCCCCTGTGCTCACTGCCCCGTGTCCTAACTCGCACAGTCCCCCTCACCCATCACCCCCTGTGCTCACTGCCCGGTGTCCTAACTCGCACCGAGTCCCGCTCACCCATCACCCTGTGTGCTCACTGCCCCGTGTCCTAACTCACACCAAGTCCCGCTCACCCATCACCCCCTGTGCTCACTGCCCCGTGTCCTAACTCGCACAGTCCCCCTCACCCATCACCCCCTGTGCTCACTGCCCCGTGTCCTAACTCGCACCGAGTCCCGCTCACCCATCACCCTGTGTGCTCACTGCCCCCTGTCCTAACTCGCACCAAGTCCCGCTCACCCATCACCCACTGTGCTCACTGCCCCGTGTCCTAACTCGCACCGAGTCCCGCTCACCCATCACCCCCTGTGCTCACTGCCCCGTGTCCTAACTCACACCAAGTCCCGTTCACCCATCACCCCCTGTGCTCACTGCCCCATGTCCTAACTCACACCAAGACCCCTTCACCCATCACCCCCTGTGCTCACTGCCCCGTGTCCTAACTCGCACCGAGTCCCACTCACCCATCACCCTGTGTGCTCACTGCCCCGTGTCCTAATTCACACCAAGTCCCGCTCACCCATCACCCCCTGTGCTCACTGCCCCGTGTCCTAACTCGCACCGAGTCCCACTCACCCATCACCCCCTGTGCTCACTGCCCCGTGTCCTAACTCGCACCGAGTCCCGCTCACCCATCACCCTGTGTGCTCACTGCCCCGTGTCCTAACTCGCACCGAGTCCCACTCACCCATCACCCTGTGTGCTCACTGCCCCGTGTCCTAATTCACACCAAGTCCCGCTCACCCATCACCCCCTGTGCTCACTGCCCCGTGTCCTAACTCGCACCGAGTCCCACTCACCCATCACCCCCTGTGCTCACTGCCCCGTGTCCTAACTCGCACCGAGTCCCGCTCACCCATCACCCCCTGAGCTCACTGACCTACATTGGCTCCCTGTCCGACAACGCCTCGATTTCAAAATTCTCATCCGTGTTTACAAATTCCTCCATGACCCTCGCCCCCTCCCTATCTCTGTAACCTCCTCCAGCCCCTACACCCCTCCCTATCTCTGTAATCTCCTCCAGTCCCACAAACCCCCGAGATCTCTGCACTCCTCTAATTCTGCCCTCCTGACCATCCCTGATTATAATCGCTCCACCATCGGTGGCCGTGACTTCTGTTGCCTGGGCCCCAAGCTCTGGAACTCCCTCCTTAAACCTCTCCGCCTCTGCACCTCTCTCTCCTCCTTCAAGACGCTCCTTAAAACCCACCTCTGTGACCCAGCTTTTGGTCACCTGCCCTAATTTCTACTTATGTGGCTCGGTTTTAATCTCATAATGCTCCTGTGAAGCTCCTTGGGGTGTTTCACTGCATTAAGGGCGCTAGATCAATACGAGTTGTTTGTGTTGTATGATTCTAGGAAATCAAGCACACCGCTCCCAGTCTAAAGATTAACCACTCGTTAATATTTAACTGGATAATAATAGACGTGTGTTTCAAAGTGGTTCCTGCACGATAGGGACATGTGCAAACACGGCTGGGAATCTGTCTTAAAGGTCAGGTTTCAAGGAACAGGTGACGAGCGATGGGAAGAAAGAAAGAAAGACTTGCATTTATATAGCACCTTTTACCTCCACCGGACGTCCCAAAGCACTTTACAGCAAATGAAGTCCTTTTGGAGTGTAGTCACTGTTGGGAGGGCGGGGGGGGGAAGGGGAGAGGGGAGGGGGAGGGGAGAGGGGAGAGGGGAGGGGAGGGGACAGCGGGGGAAGGGGAGGAAGAGGGGAGGGGGAGTAGAGGGGCAGGGGAGGGAAGGGGGAGAGGGAGAGGAGGGGAGAGGGAGGGGAGGGGAGTGGGGGGAGGGGAGAGGGAGAGGAGGGGGGAGGGGAGAGGGAGGGGAGGGGAGAGGGGGGAGGGGAGAGGGAGAGGAGGGGAGAGGGGGGAGGGGAGAGGGAGTAGGGGAGGTGGGATGGGAGGAGAGGGGAGACGGAGGGGGGAGGGCGAAGGAGTTTGAGGGGGAGGGAGAATGGAGAGGGAGGGGAGAGGGAGGAGGGGAATGGGGTAGGGGAATGGAGGGGGAGAGGGAGGAGGGGAGTGGGGTAGGAGAGAGGAGGGGAGGGGAGGGGGAGGAGGGGAGATGGAGGGGGGAGGGGCAAAGGAGTGGGAGGGGGAGGGAGAATGGAGAGGGAGGAGGGGAGGAGAGGGAGGGAAGAGGGAGGAGGGGAATGGGGTAGGAGAGAGGAGGGGAGGGGAGGGGGAGAGGGAGGAGGGGAAGGGAAGAGGGGAGTGGGGGAGGGGAGGGGAGGATGGGAGGGGGAGGGGAGGAGAGGAGTGGGGTAGGATAGAGGAGGGATGGGGGAGAGGGAAGAGGTGAGTGAGGAGGGGAGGGGGAGGGGGAGGATGTAAGTGGGGGAGGGGAGGGAGAGGGGAGAAGTGGAGTGGGGAGGGGAGGGGAAGGGGAGGAGGGGAGTGGAGTGGGGGAGGGGAGGGGAGGAGGGGAGTGGGGGAGGGGAGTAGGGGAGGTGGGAGCGGGGAGAGGGAGGAGGGGAGTGGGGGAGGAGAGAGGAGGGGAGGGGAGGAGGGGAGGGGCGGGGTTGAGGGGAGTGGGGTAGGAGAGGGGAGGGGAGGGGGAGAGAGAGGAGTGGAGTGGGGTAGGAGAGAGGAGGGGAGGGGGAGAGTGAGGAGGGGAATGGAGGAGGGGAGGGGAGTGGGGGGAGGAGGGGAGTGGGGGAGGTGAGAGGAGGGGTGGGGGAGAGTGAGGAGGGGAGTGGGTAGGAGAGAGGAGGGGAGGGGGAGAGAGAGGAGGGGAGTGGGGTAGGAGAGAGGAGGGGAGGAGGGGAGTGGGGGGGAGGAGGGGAGTGGGTAGGAGAGAGGAGGGGAGGGGGAGAGTGAGGAGGGGAGTGGGGTAGGAGAGAGGAGGGGAGGGGGAGAGTGAGGAGGGGAATAGAGGAGGGGAGGGGAGTGGGGGGAGGAGGGGAGTGGGGGAGGTGAGAGGAGGGGAGGGGGAGAGTGAGGAGGGGAGTGGGTAGGAGAGAGGAGGGGAGGGTGGGAGAGAGGAGGGGGAGTGGGGTAGGAGAGAGGAGGGGAGGGGAGGGAGGGGAGGGGAGCAGTGGGGTAGGAGAGGGAGGGGAGGGTAGTGGGGGAGGGGAGGAGGGGAGGGGAGGGGAGTGGGGGAGGGAGGGGAGGAGGGGGTGTGGGGGAGGGGAGTGGGGGAGGGGATGAGGGGAGTGGGGGAGGGGAGGAGGGGAGTGGGGGAGTGGAGGGAGGAGGGGAGTGGGGGAGGGAGGGGAGGAGGGGAGTGGGGGAGGGGAGTGGGGGAGGGAGGGAGGGGAGGAGGGGAGGGAGGGGGAGGAGGGGAGTGGGGGAGGGGAGGGAGGAGGGGAGGGGGGGAGTGGGGGAGGGGAGGAGGGGAGTGGGGGAGGGAGGGGAGGAGGGGGGAGGGAGGGAGGGGAATGGGGGAGGGGAGTGGGGTAGGGAGGGGAGGAGGGGAGTGGGGGAGGGGAGTGGAGGAGGGGAGGAGGGGAGTGGGGGAGGGGAGTGGGGTAGGGAGGGGAGGAGGGGAGTGGGGGAGGGGAGGGAGGAGGGGAGTGGGGGAGGGGAGTGATGTAGGGAGGGGAGGAGGGGAGTGGGGGAGGGGAGTGGGGGAGGGAGGGGAGGAGGGGAGTGGGGGAGGGAGGGAGGAGGGGAGTGGGGGAGGGGAGTGATGTAGGGAGGGGAGGAGGGGAGTGGGGGAGGGAGGGGAGGGGAGGGAGGGGAGTGGGGGAGGAGGGAGTGGGGAGGGAGGGGAGGGGAGGAGGGGAGTGGGGGAGGGGAGGAGGGGAGTGGGGGAGGGGAGTGGGGTAGGGAGGGGAGGAGGGGGGAGGGAGGAGGGGAGTGGGTAGGGAGGGGAGG
>NC_092007.1:5647574-5650074 GCF_044704955.1 Pristiophorus japonicus | reverse complement strand
CTCTCTCTTTTTTCTTTTGTTGCGTTTTCTCACGATGCCGCGGAGGGGACCGGCTGTTTCACAACGTGTCCGACGCGCTTTCCCGTAAAGCCGGGCTGTCAGTAACGCGAAGCGCCGGGCCACTGATAACCTGCGTCAGCTGAGTTAAGATCGGCGAGATAGAGGCAGCCGTGTGGTTAGAGCAAGTACGTACTCGATACTGTACTTCCTGAGAGAGAGAGAGCGAGAGAGCGAGAGAGCGAGAGACAGAGCGAAAACACCAACAACAGCTTCACGTGCCACACACACACATCCCTCACCGCACAGGAGGATCCCACTCGTCCCCTCGCGTGACAGAGCGATCCAATCAATCCCACTCCCCCCGCCCCCGCTCTTTCCCCAAACCCCCCCGCACCTTTGCCCGCTTCCTGTATTCACCCACTGCCCCCGTTTGAAAGTCACGAGTGGACCTGCGCCCATCCTATCGCAGCCCCCCCCACCCCCCGGATGCGAGAAAGACTCGCCTCCTCTCTGAGACTCAGCCCTGAGGTGGCTGAACAGTCCAATGCGAGAACCACACGTCCCTGTCACAAAGTGGGACAGACAGCCTTTGGGCGAAGGGGAAGGCTGGGACTGGCTTTGCCGGGGCGCTCCTTCCGCTGCCTGCGCTTGGTTTCTGCGCGCCCTCATAAGCAACAGGAGCAGGAGTCGGCCCCTCGGCCCCTCGGGCCTGCTCCGCCATTCAATACGATCACGGGCTGCTCCGATCATGGACTCAGCTCCACTTCCCCGCCCGCTCCCCATAACCCTTCGCTCCCTGATCGGTTGAGAAACTGTCCATTTCTGTCTTAAATTTACTCGATGACCCAGCCTCCACAGCGCTACCTGGGGCAGGGAATTCCACAGATCCACAACCCTCAGAGAGAAGAAATGTCTCCGTTTTAAATGGGCGGCCCCTTATTCTAAGATGTTTTGAACACCTCGATTAAATCTCCCCCTTAACCGCCTCTGCTCCAAGGAGGACAGCCCCAGCTTCACCAACCCCTGCAAGTCACTGACTCCAGCAACTTGAGCTGTCTACTGTACACGGTCCACGCCTCTGAGCTATACAGGAGGGCGGGTATCACTACAGCCCTGCAGACCATAAACTTGGTGGCAGCATACAGCAGCGTGGATAGAAAGTTGGCTAACGGACAGAAAACAGAGAGCAGGGATAAAGGGGTCAATTTCAGATTGTCAGGCTGCAAACTAGCGGGGTGCCGCAGGGATCAGTGCTGGGGCCCCAGCTATTTACAACCTATATTAATGACCGAGACGAAGGGACTGAGTGCAACATAGCCACGTTTGCTGACCGTACAAAGCTGGGAGGGAAAGTGAGCTGTGACGAGGGTGCAAAGAGCCGGCAGGGAGATAGAGCCAGCTAGGCTGAGTGGGCAAGAACACGGCAAATGGAACACAAAGTGGGGAACTGTGAAGTTATCCACAGCGGTGGGATTAAACAAAGAAGCAGAATTCTTTTGAACGGCAAGAGATTGGTGTTCCCAGGGACCTGGGTGTGTTTGTACACGAATCACAGAAAGTTCACATCCAGGTACAGCAAGCAATTAGGGAAAAACAAATGGAATATTAGCTTTTGAGACAAATGGATTTGAGCATAAGAGTAAAGATGTCTTACTGCAATTATACCGGGCCCTGGTGAGACCACACCGAGAGTATTGTGCACAGTTTTGGTCTCCTTACCTAAGGAAGGATATACTTACCACAGAGGGAGTGCAGCGAAGGTTCACCAGACTGATTCCTGGGATGGGGGGGATTGTCCTATGAGGAGGGATTGAGTAGACTGGGCCGATATTCTCTTGAGTTTAGAAGAATGAGAGGGGATCTCATTGAAACATATAAAACTCGTAAGGAGCTTGACATGTTTAATGCGGGGAGGGTGTTTCCCCCCCCCCGGGCTGGGGAGTCTAGAACCAGGGGGGTCACACAGTCTCAGGATGAGGGGTCGGCCATTGAGGACTGAGATGAGGAGGAATTTCTTCACTCAGAGGGGGGGTGAATCTTTGGAATTCTCTGCCCCAGAGGGCTGTGGAGGCTCAGTCGTTGAGTATAGTCAAGGCTGGGATCGAGAGATGTTTGAGCGATAAGGGAGTGAAGGGTTATGGGGAGCGGGCGGGGAAGTGGAGCTGAGTCCATGATCGGATCAGCTCGGAGCGTATTGAATGGCGGAGCAGGCTCGAGGGGCCGAATGGCCGACTCCTGCTCCTGTTACTTATGTTCTGGTCACAGTTAGTCCACCCGATCATTCCTAACACCGCCCCCCTCTCTCTCTCTCCCTCTCTCTCTCTCCTAGACGCCGTTACACCTTGCGGTGATCACGAAGCAGTCGAGTGTTGCCGGGCAACTGGTGGCCAATGGGGCCTGTCGCGGGCTACTGGACCGTAATGGACAGACGGCGATTCACCTTGCCTGCGAGCACAGTAGTCTGGAGTGCCTTGTGTCGCTGCTGGGGAGCAGCCAGGAG
>NC_092007.1:5640074-5642574 GCF_044704955.1 Pristiophorus japonicus | reverse complement strand
GAGTAGAGGCCCAACCTCCTCAACCTTTCCTCATAAGTCAACCTCCTCATCCCCGGAATCAACCGAGTGAACCTTCACTGAACTGCCTCCAAAGCAAGTGTATCCTTTCGTAAATATGGAAACCAAAACTGCACGCAGTACTCCAGGTGTGGCCTCACCAATACCCTGTATAACTGGAGCAAGACTTCCCTGCTTTTATACTCCATCCCCTGTGCAATAAAGGCCAAGATACCATTGGCCTTCCTGATCACTTGCTGTACCTGCATACTATCCTTTTGTGTTTCATGCACCAGTACCCCCAGGTCCCACTGTACTGCGGCACTTTGCAATCTTTCTCCATTTAAATACTAACTTAAGCCTGTTGTTTTTTGGGCCCTGCGTTGCCTAGGTTACACTCCACTCCACGTCGCGGTGAATAGCCGGCACAAGGAAATAGTCTCTCACCTCCTGGATCGTGGAGCAGACGTCGATGCTGTGGTACGGTCCTCTCCATTGCCGCTCACCTTTGCACTCTGGGGTCGAGGGGGGTCAGAGGGCGTCCACAGAGCCAATCCTCCGGCTGGCTGCGACAGGGATGGCGAGGGATGGGAATCAGCACAGCGGGTGTGAGTGGGAAGGGCACACGAATTAGCAGCAGCAGTCGGCCATTCGGCCCCTCGAAACGAGGTCAGGGTTGACCTTCGACCTCAACTCCACTTTCCCACCCTCGGATTCCCTTAATATCCAAAAATCTCTCGATCTCAGCCTTGAATATACCCAACGACGGAGCCTCCACTGCCCTCTGGGGCAGAGAATTCCAAAGATTCACCCCGCTCTGAGTGAAGAAATTCCTCCTCATCTCAGTCCTCAATGGCCGACCCATTATCCTGAGACTGTGTGACCCCTGGTTCTCGACTCCCCAGCCCGGGGGGGGGGAAACACCCTCCCTGTATCTACCCTGTCAATCCCTGTGAGAATGTTGTATGTTTCAATGAGATCCCCTCATTCTTCTAAACTCTCGATAATATCGGCCTTGGCTGCTCAATCTGTCCTCATGGGACAATCCCCCCCATCCCAGGAATCAGTCTGGTGAACCTTCGCTGCACTCCCTCTGTGGCAAGTATATCCTTCCTTCGGTAAGGAGACCCAAACTGTGCACAATACTCCAGGTGTGGACACACCAGGGCCCGATATAATTGCAGTAAGGCTTCTTTACTCTCATACTCAAACCCTCCTATAATAAAGGCCAACATACCATTTGCTCTCCTAATTGCTGACTGTACCTGCATGGTAACTTTTAGTGATTTGTCTACAAACACACCCAGGTCCCTCGGAACACCAACATTTCCCAATCTCTCTCCATCGGAAAAAATACTCTGGATCTAATTTGAGGAAGGATATACTTGCCTTCGAGGGAGTGCACAAAAGGTTCACCGGACTGATCCCTGGGATGATGGGGTTGTCCTAGAATGGGCCAAGTTTGCTGACGACACAAAGCTAGGTGGGACAATCAGCCGTGAGGAGAACACAAAGCTGGTACATCAGTCACTGAAAGTTGCCATGCAGGTACAGCAGGCAGTGAAGAAGGCAAATGGCATGTTGGCCTTCATAGCGAGGGGATCTGAGTATAGGAGCAGGGAGGTCTTACTGCAGTTGTACAGGGCCTTGGTGAGGCCTCACCTGGAGTATTGTGTTCAGTTTTGGTCTCCTAATCTGAGGAAGGACATTCTTGCTATTGAGGGAGTGCAGCGAAGGTTCACCCGACTGATTCCCGGGATGGCAGGACTGAGGAGAGACTGGATCGACTGGGCCTTTATACACTGGAATTTAGAAGAATGAGAGGGGATCTCATAGAAACATGTAAAATTCTGACGGGACTGGACAGGTTAGAGGCAGGAAGAATGTTCCCGATGTTGGGGAAGTCTAGAACCAGGGGTCACACAGTCCCAGGATAAGGGGTCGGCCATTGAGGACTGGGATGAGGAGGAATTTCTTCACTCAGAGGGTGGTGAATCTTTGGAATTCTCTGCCCCGGAGGGCTGTGGAGGCTCAGTCATTGGGTATATTCAAGGCTGAGGTCGGTAGATGTTAGGAGTCTTGGGCAGTCAGGGGAGCTGGGGCATGGGTGGGAAATTGGAGTTGAGGTGAAAGATCAGCCATGATGGAGCAGGCTCGATGGGCGGGGATTGGATCGAGCAGGATAAGGGGACTGTGCGGGAAAGGATTGGGTCCAATGGGATTCTGTACATTGGGAGTGAGGGGGAAGGGATTGGGTACAATGGGATTATATACATTGGGAGTGAGGGGGAAGGGATTGGGACTATTGGGATTCTATACATTAGGAGTGAGGGGGGCGGGATTGGGACTATTGGGATTCTATACGTTGGGAGTGAGGGGGACGGAATTCGGACTATTGAGATTCTATACATTGGGAGTGAGGGGGAACGGGATTGGGTGCAATGGGGTTCTATACATTGGGAGTGAGGGGGGCGGGATTGGGACTATTGAGATTCTATACATT
>NC_092007.1:5563045-5628045 GCF_044704955.1 Pristiophorus japonicus | reverse complement strand
CAGGGTGGGAGATTATAATGGGGGGGTCAGGGGTCAGGGTGGGGGACTATAACAGGGGGAGGAGTCAGGGGTCTGGGCGGTGGACTATATCGCGGGGCCGGAATGTGGGGTGCGTGAGGAGTCTGCGGTAATCCAGCGAGGACTGACATGGTGATCTAGGCCACGTCCCCTCTCCGGCTTACATGGTCGGAATCCAAGCCGGAATGATGGGCTGGCTGCGTCGGGGGTCCAGTCAAAATTAGGCCCGGGGGGCATTGGCGGGTGTGTGTGGGGGGGGGGGGGGGGGGAGGGCAAAATCCATTCAGGCCCACAGCCTCAATGCTCACCCATTAAAAACTGAGATGAGGAGAATTTCTTCTCTCAGAGGGTTGTAAATCTGTGGAATTCCCTGCCCCAGAGAGCCGTGGAGGCTGGGTCATTGAATATATTTAAGGCGGAGATCGACAGATTTTTGAGCGATATGGGAGTGAAGGGTGATGGGAAGTGGAGCTGAGTCCATGATCGGATCAGCCGCGATCGTATTGAATGGCGGAGCAGGCTCGAGGGGCCGAATGGCCGACTCCTGCTCCTGTTTCCGATGTAAGGACCCCCGCCCCCCGGATCGCTGTGTGCCGGCCCGGCCCGAGGACGGGAGGTTGGATGGGCCAAGCAGGGTGTGAGCGAGCTGACTGACCACCTTGTCTTTCTGTTCCTTGTGTCTCTGCAGGCTCATGTTGCCCCTCGCCCAGCGTCCAGCAGACGGGGACGCCCGGCCACGCCAGCAGCCCGCCCCGGGGCCCCGCGTCCAGCCGCTCGCCCGCCAGCCCCTGCTCCGCCGGCCAGCGGTCGCCGCGGCCAGAGGTCCAGGCGCGGCACGAGGAGCCGTCCGCCGGCGGGCGAGGGGCGCCCTGCGTCCAGTGGGAGGCGGCGGAGCGGTGCGCCAGGCTCCCGCGCCCCCACCCTCCGCTCCTCCACCAGGGACTGCTGGGCCACCCCAGGGTGGGCTACGCGCTGCCCCCGTCAGTCCACGCCCGGCACCCAGCGCCCGCCCAACCCGGCCGGACCTTCGGGACCCTGCCCCCGTCGGCACAACCCGACGGGCGATCGGCCGGCCGGAGACCTGGGCTCCACGAGTGGGGCGGCGAGACGGGGGGGGCCGACCGCGCAACGCTGCCCGCCTGGAACGGCCACCGCTCCAACGCCTCGAGGCCCGGCGCCCATCGGGCGGGCCATGGGGACAGCTGACACGGGCAGCTGACATGCCCAGACTCTTGGACACTGCGTTGTACATCACCTTGGGGCCATGACACCCAGCAGGCCGAAGACCAGACCGCCTCGGGGCGTTACACCCGCCTCGGTTCCAAACACCTCGTGACCGACGATGTGGCGATCGCTGCCGGAGTTCTTTATGTTGTGAAATAAATCGTGTAGATATTGCCGGTGAGCTCGCTGTTGCTTCACTCGCGGGAGCGACGCGCACCTCAATGTCCCGCGGCTCTTGCGTGCCAGGATTTTGCCAACCAGGGCACCGCTGAACAGAGGGCCTTCCGCCAACTCCGTGAAGACAAGGTCGCTCCCGCTCCCCGCCCCTCAGCTGAGCATTCCCGCTCAAGCATCAACCGCTCCCGACTTCCCAGGGCAGGTCCAGCACGGGGTTAGATACAGAGTAAAGCTCCCTCTACACTGTCCCATCAAACACTCCCAGGGCAGGTACAGCACGGGGTTAGATACAGAGTAAAGCTCCCTCTACACTGTCCCATCAAACACTCCCAGGGCAGGTACAGGGGGTTAGATACAGAGTAAAGCTCCCTCTACACTGTCCCATCAAACACTCCCAGGGCAGGTACAGGGGGTTAGATACAGAGTAAAGCTCCCTCTACACTGTTCCATCAAACACTCCCAGGGCAGGTACAGGTACAGCACGGGGTTAGATACAGAGTAAAGCTCCCTCTACACTGTCCCATCAAACACTCCCAGGGCAGGTACAGGGGGTTAGATACAGAGTAAAGCTCCCTCTACACTGTCCCATCAAACACTCCCAGGGCAGGTACAGGGGGTTAGATACAGAGTAAAGCTCCCTCTACACTGTCCCCATCAAACACTCCCAGGGCAGGTACAGCACGGGGTTAGATACAGAGTAAAGCTCCCTCTACACTGTCCCATCAAACAGTCCCAGGGCAGGTACAGCACGGGGTTAGATACAGAGTAAAGCTCCCTCTACACTGTCCCATCAAACACTCCCAGGGCAGGTACAGCACAGAGTTAGATACAGAGTAAAGCTCCCTCTACACTGTCCCATCAAACACTCCCAGGGCAGGTACAGCACGGGGTTAGATACAGAGTAAAGCTCCCTCTACACTGTCCCATCAAACACTCCCAGGGCAGGTACAGCACAGAGTTAGATACAGAGTAAAGCTCCCTCTACACTGTCCCATCAAACACTCCCAGGGCAGGTACAGGGGGTTAGATACAGAGTAAAGCTCCCTCTACACTGTCCCATCAAACACTCCCAGGGCAGGTACAGCACGGGGTTAGATACAGAGTAAAGCTCCCTCTACACTGTCCCATCAAACACTCCCAGGGCAGGTACAGGGGGTTAGATACAGAGTAAAGCTCCCTCTACACTGTCCCATCAAACACTCCCAGGGCAGGTACAGGGGGTTACATACAGAGTAAAGCTCCCTCTACACTGTCCCATCAAACACTCCCAGGGCAGGTACAGGGGGTTAGATACAGAGTAATGCTCCCTCTACACTGTCCCATCAAACACTCCCAGGGCAGGTGTAGTGAGAAGCTACCCCGACACATGTGCCGTGGATTGAAGCCCTGAGGTAAGTTCTCGTTCCAGCGCCTGGTGTCTCTGTAGTTCTGAGAATGACTGCGTCCGTGCCGTGCCGTGAGCCCAAGGCCACTGGGAACAGCATGAAGGTCGGCAATTCACCCAGGGGTCACCGTCGGTTCGGGCAGCGAGCAGGCGACTGATGGAGGTTCAGTCTGTACCCCAGTCTGACAGGCAAATGTCTCAGGCAACGGCCAGACCCGAGGGAGTATGGGCAGCCCTATTGGACTGCCCAGTTACCCAGTGCACACGCACCCGTACCAGCAGGAGGCAACTGTACTTTGTTATCCGTTCCTGGGGTGTGGGCGTCGCTGGCAAGGCCGGCATTTATTGCCCATTCCCTCGTCGCCACTTGCGAAGGTGATGGTGAGCCGCCTTCTTGAACCGCTGCAGTCCGTGTGGTGAAGGTGCTCCCACAGTGCTGTTCGGGAGGGAGTTCCAGGATTGTGACCCAGCCACGATGAAGGAACGGCCGATATATTCCCAAGTCGAGGGATGGTGTGTGTGTGACTGGGAGGGGAACGTGGAGGGGGTGGTGTTCCCAGGCCCCTGCTGCCCTTGACCTTCTAGGGGTTAGAGGTCGCGGGTTTGGGAGGTGCTGCCGAAGAAGCCTTGGCGAGTTGCCGCGGTGCATCTTGTGGACGGTGCACACCGCAGCCACGGTGCGCCGGTGGTGGAGGGAGTGAGTGTTGGAGGTGGTGGAGGGAGTGAGTGTTGGAGGTGGTGGAGGGAGTGAGTGTTGGAGGTGGTGGAGGGAGTGAGTGTTGGAGGTGGTGGAGGGAGTGAGTGTTGGAGGTGGTGGAGTGAGTGAGTGTTGGAGGTGGTGGAGGGAGTGAGTGTTGGAGGTGGTGGAGGGAGTGAGTGTTGGAGGTGGTGGAGGGAGTGAGTGTTGGAGGTGGTGGAGGGAGTGAGTGTTGGAGGTGGTGGAGGCAGTGAGTGTTGGAGGTGGTGGAGGGAGTGAGTGTTGGAGGTGGTGGAGGCAGTGAGTGTTGGAGGTGGTGGAGGGAGGGAGTGTTGGAGGTGGTGGAGGGAGTGAGTGTTGGAGGTGGTGGAGGGAGGGAGTGTTGGAGGTGGTGGAGGGAGTGAGTGTTGGAGGTGGTGGAGGGAGTGAGTGTTGGAGGTGGTGGAGGGAGGGAGTGTTGGAGGTGGTGGAGGGAGTGAGTGTTGGAGGTGGTGGAGGGAGTGAGTATTGAAGGTGGTGGAGGGAGTGAGTGTTGGAGGTGGTGGAGGGAGTGAGTGTTGGAGGTGGTGGAGGGAGTGAGTGTTGGAGGTGGTGGAGGGAGTGAGTGTTGGAGGTGGTGGAGGGAGTGAGTGTTGGAGGTGGTGGAGGGAGTGAGTGTTGGAGGTGGTGGAGGGAGTGAGTGTTGGAGGCGGTGGAGGGAGTGAGTGTTGGAGGTGGTGGAGGGAGTGAGTGTTGGAGGTGGTGGAGGGAGTGAGTGTTGGAGGTGGTGGAGGGAGTGAGTGTTGGAGGTGGTGGAGGGAGTGAGTGTTGGAGGTGGTGGAGGGAGTGAGTGTTGGAGGTGGTGGAGGGAGGGAGTGTTGGAGGTGGTGGAGGGAGGGAGTGTTGGAGGTGGTGGAGGGAGTGAGTGTTGGAGGTGGTGGAGGGAGTGAGTGTTGGAGGTGGTGGAGGGAGTGAGTGTTGGAGGTGGTGGAGGGAGTGAGTGTTGGAGGTGGTGGAGGGAGTGAGTGTTGGAGGTGGTGGAAGGAGTGAGTGTTGGAGGTGGTGGGGAGCGAGTGTTGGAGGTGGTGGAGGGAGTGAGTGTTGGAGGTGGTGGAGGGAGAGAGTGTTGGAGGTGGTGGAGGGAGTGAGTGTTGGAGGTGGTGGAGGGAGTGAGTGTTGGAGGTGGTGGAGGGAGTGAGTGTTGGAGGTGGTGGAAGGAGTGAGTGTTGGAGGTGGTGGAGGGAGTGAGTGTTGGAGGTGGTGGAGGGAGTGAGTGTTGGAGGTGGTGGAGGGAGGGAGTGTTGGAGGTGGTGGAGGGAGGGAGTGTTGGAGGTGGTGGAGGGAGTGAGTGTTGGAGGTGGTGGGGAGCGTGGCCCATCGAGCGGCCTGAGTTACAACACGACACTGAATGCTTTCAAGAGAGATGTTAGAAGAACAATTTTAACAGCATGACACCAATGATATAATGTGATAAGAGAACGGACGTCTGGACCAGCTGTGGGCAACACCTTCACCTCTGAATCACAAGATCAAGGGTTCAAGTCCCACTCCAGGGACTTGAGCACATCCTAGGCGGTTCCTCGAACAAGGGTGACTTGCTTCCACATGAGTTCACAAATGTTTCAATGAAGGACCGGAACTCCAGTTCAACGGTGGAAGATGCCTGTGGGTGGATTGTTTTAACGTGGGGTGACCGTTGCACACCAGCCACCACACGGGGCTTGACCGAGCTCGGCCTTGGTCCAGTGGCAAGGGTTATCCAGGACGACTGGAGACCTGCTCTGCTGCACGGACCGAGTGCGCCCCTGGGCCCTCGCCTCTTCTGGGCCCCGTACCCTCATTCGCCTCACCTCCGCCCCGATCTCTCGCCGCTCCTCCGCCCCGATCTCTCGCCACTCCTCCGCCCCGATCTCTCTCCGCCCCCGATCTCTCGCCGCTCCTCCGCCCCCGATCTCTCTCCGCCCCCGATCTCTCGCCCCTCCTCCGCCCCGATCTCTCGCCGCTCCTCCGCCCCGATCTCTCGCCGCTCCTCCGCCCCCGATCTCTCGCCTCACCTCCGCCCCGATTTCTCGCCTCACCTCCGCCCAGATCCCTCGCCGCTCCTCCGCCCCGATCTCTCGCCGCTCCTCCGCCCCGATCTCTCGCCCCTCCTCCGCCCCCGATCTCTCGCCCCTCCTCCGCCCCCGATCTCTCGCCTCATCTCTCGCCGCTCCTCCGCCCCGATTTCTCGCCTCACCTCCGCCCCGATCTCTCGCCGCTCCTCCGCCCCGATCCCTCGCCGCTCCTCCGCCCCGATTTCTCGCCTCACCTCCGCCCAGATCTCTCGCCGCTCCTCCGCCCCGATCCCTCGCCCCTCCTCCGCCCCGATCTCTCGCCGCTCCTCCGCCCCGATTTCTCGCCTCACCTCCGCCCCGATCTCTCGCCGCTCCTCCGCCCCGATCTCTCGCCGCTCCTCCGCCCCGATCTCTCGCCGCTCCTCCGCCCCGATCTCTCGCCGCTCCTCCGCCCCCGATCTCTCGCCGCTCCTCCGTCCCGATCTCCCGCCGCTCCTCCGCCCCCGATCTCTCGCCGCTCCTCCGTCCCGATCTCCCGCCGCTCCTCCGCCCCGATCTCTCGCCGCTCCTCCGCCCCGATCTCTCGCCCCTCCATCCCGATCTCTCGCCGCTCCTCCGCCCCGATCTCTCGCCGCTCCTCCGCCCCGATCTCTCGCCGCTCCTCCGCCCCAATCTCTCGCCGCTCCTCTGTCACAAACATTCACCGCACCTCATCTTCCTCATTTATTGAGCACATAAATCTAGGCTGACACTTCAATGCAGTACTGAAGGAGCGCCGCACTTTTGGAGCGGCAGTGCTGAGGGAGCGCCGCACTGTCGGAGGGGCAGTACTGAGGGAGTGCCGCACTGTCGGAGGGGCAGTACTGAGGGAGCGCCGCACTGTCGGAGGGGCAGTACTGAGGAAGTGCCGCACTGTCAGAGGGACAGTGCTGAGGGAGCGCCGCACTGTCGGAGAGGCAGTACTGAGGGAGTGCCGCACTGTCAGAGGGACAGTACTGAGGGAGCGCCGCACTGTCGGAGGGGCAGTACTGAGGAAGTGCCGCACTGTCGGAGGGGCAGTACTGAGGGAGTGCCGCACTGTCGGAGGGGCAGTACTGAGGAAGTGCCGCACTGTCGGAGGGGCAGTACTGAGGGAGCACCGCACTGTCGGAGGGGCAGTACTGAGGGAGCGCCGCACTTTTGGAGCGGCAGTGCTGAGGGAGCGCCGCACTGTCGGAGGGGCAGTACTGAGGGAGCACCTCACTGTCGGAGGGGCAGTACTGAGGGAGTGCTGCACTGTCGGAGGTGCCGTCTTTCAGATCAGACGTTAAACCTAGATCCCTTCTGCTCCCCCAGGCGGACGTAAAAGATCCCAGGGTACTATTTCAAAGAAGAGCAGCGGGCGTTCTCCCCTGTGTCCTGGGGCCAATATTTATCCCTCAATCAACATAACAAAACAAAACAGGGGTCATTATCACATTACTTTGTGTGGGAGCTTGCTGTGCACAATTTGGCTGCTGCGTTTCGCACAATACAACAGTGACTACACTTCAAAAGTACTTCATTGGCGCTTAGAGATATCCAGTGGTCGTGAAAGGCGCTATATAAATACAAGTCTTTCGTTCTAAGAAATAGGAGCAGGAGTTGGCCATTCGGCCCCTCGAGCCTGCTCTGCCATCCAATAGGATCATGGCTGATCTTCGACCTCAACTCCACTTTCCTGCACTATCCCTATATCCGTTGATTCCCTTAATTTCCAAAAATCTCTCGATCCCAGCCTTGACTCTACCCAATGACTGAGCCTCCACAGACCTCTGGGGCAGAGAATTCCAAAGGTTCACCCCCCTCTGAGTGAAGAAATTCCTCCTCATCTCAGTCCTCAATGGCCGACCCCTTATCCTGAGACTGTGTGACCCCTGGTTCTCGACTCCCCAGCCCGGGGGGGGAAACACCCTCCCTGTATCTACCCTGTCAATCCCTGTGAGAATGTTGTATGTTTCAATGAGATGCCCTCTCATTCTTCTAAACTCCAGAGAATATCGGCCTAGTTAACACAATAGAGGGCTTCAACAGGTAAATCATGAGGATAGGTTGGCCTGTATACCCTTGGCTTTAGAAGGTTGACCTGATCGAGATGTTTAAGAGGACTCGATTGGGGTCGATGGAGAGAGAAACTGTTCCCTCGGGTGGGGGGCAGTCCAGAACAACGGGGGCCTGACGTTAAAATTTGAGCCAGGCCGTTCAGGGGTGATGTCAGGGAGCACTTCTTCACACAAAGGGCCGTGGGAATCGGGAACTCTCTCCCCCACAGCAAACCCTGTGGAGGCCGGGGGAGGCGCAGGTCAACTGGAACCACCAAGATAGAGTTGTGTTGGATAAAGGTGTCAAGGGTAACAGAGCCAAGGCGGCTCGATGGAGTTGATGTATCGATCGGCCACCATCTGATTAAATGGAGGAACAGGCTCGAGGGGCTGAATGGGCCTCCTCCTGTTCCTGTGTAACAGGCTCGAGGGGCTGAATGGGCCTCCTCCTGTTCCTGTGTAACAGGCTCGAGGGGCTGAATGGGCCTCCTCCTGTTCCTGTGTAACAGGCTCGAGGGGCTAAATGAGCCTCCTCCTGTTCCTGTGTAACAGGCTCGAGGGGCTGAATGGGCCCCCTCCTGTTCCTGTGTAACAGGCTCGAGGGGCTGAATGGGCCTCCTCCTGTTCCTGTGCAACAGGCTCGAGGGGCTGAATGGGCCTCCTCCTGTTCCTGTGCAACAGGCTCGAGGGGCTGAATGGGCCTCCTCCTGTTCCTGTGCAACAGGCTCGAGGGGCTGAATGGGCCTCCTCCTGTTCCTGTGCAACAGGCTCGAGGGGCTGAATGGGCCTCCTCCTGTTCCTGTGCAACAGGCTCGAGGGACTGAATGGGCCTCCTCCTGTTCCTGTGTAACAGGCTCGAGGGGCTGAATGGGCCTCCTCCTGTTCCTGTGTAACAGGCTCGAGGGGCTGAATGGGCCTCCTCCTGTTCCTGTGTAACAGGCTCGAGGGGCTGAATGGGCCTCCTCCTGTTCCTGTGTAACAGGCTCGAGGGGCTGAATGGGCCTCCTCCTGTTCCTGTGTAACAGGCTCGAGGGACTGAATGGGCCTCCTCCTGTTCCTGTGTAACAGGCTCGAGGGGCTGAATGGGCCTCCTCCTGTTCCTGTGTAACAGGCTCGAGGGGCTGAATGGGCCTCCTCCTGTTCCTGTGTAACAGGCTCGAGGGGCTGAATTGGCCTCCTCCTGTTCCTGTGTAACAGGCTCGAGGGACTGAATGGGTCTCCTCCTGTTCCTGTGTAACAGGCTCGAGGGGCTGAATGGGCCTCCTCCTGTTCCTGTGTAACAGGCTCGAGGGACTGAATGGGCCTCCTCCTGTTCCTGTGCAACAGGCTCGAGGGGCTGAATGGGCCTCCTCCTGTTCCTGTGCAACAGGCTCGAGGGACTGAATGGGCCTCCTCCTGTTCCTGTGCAACAGGCTCGAGGGGCTGAATGGGCCTCCTCCTGTTCCTGTGTAACAGGCTCGAGGGGCTGAATGGGCCTCCTCCTGTTCCTGTGTAACAGGCTCGAGGGGCTGAATGGGCCCCCTCCTGTTCCTGTGTAACAGGCTCGAGGGGCTGAATGGGCCTCCTCCTGTTCCTGTGTAACAGGCTCGAGGGACTGAATGGGCCTCCTCCTGTTCCTGTGTAACAGGCTCGAGGGGCTGAATGGGCCTCCTCCTGTTCCTGTGTAACAGGCTCGAGGGGCTGAATGGGCCTCCTCCTGTTCCTGTGTAACAGGCTCGAGGGGCTGAATGGGCCTCCTCCTGTTCCTGTGTAACAGGCTCGAGGGACTGAATGGGTCTCCTCCTGTTCCTGTGTAACAGGCTCGAGGGGCTGAATGGGCCTCCTCCTGTTCCTGTGTAACAGGCTCGAGGGACTGAATGGGCCTCCTCCTGTTCCTGTGTAACAGGCTCGAGGGGCTGAATGGGCCTCCTCCTGTTCCTGTGTAACAGGCTCGAGGGGCTGAATGGGCCGCCTCCTGTTCCTGTGTAACAGGCTCGAGGGGCTGAATGGGCCTCCTCCTGTTCCCATGTCCCTATGGTGGATAATGAACATCAAATCTGTAAATCTAAGGTTGTGAATTTGAAATCCCCTCTCCCTCAATCACCAGCTGTGAAACAGTATTTAATAACTCATGGAATGACCCAGCACAGGAGGATCCCACTGGGCCCCTGGAGCCCGTGCTGTGCCGGCTCTGTGACAGAGCGATCCAATCAGTCCCACTCCCCCCCTGCTCTTACCCCACAGCCCCGGCACATTTCCCCCTTCCAGTATTTACCCAATTCCCCCGGTTTGAAAGTCACTGTTGAACCTGCTCCGACCGAGCTTTCAGGCAGCGCGTTCCCGATCACAACAACTCGCTGCGTACAAACATTCTCCTCATCTCCCCCTCGGGGTTCTTTACCGATTATCGTCAATCTGTGTCCCTCTGGTTACCCCCCCTCCTGCCCCGGGGAACAGTTCCTCCTGATTTACTCTCACGAAGCCATTCAGGATTTTGAACGCCTCGATCAAATCGATCCTTAACTTTCTCTGCTCGTTGTGCAGCTGAGCAAAGGTTGAACATTGTATTAAAAACAAACCGTGCTGGATACACCCGGCAAGTCAGGCAGCATCTGTGCAGAGAGAAACCGAGTTAATATTGGGCCCAACGTTGTGGTCGGAGGCTTCCTTCGTTTGAACCCCTCTGACCCGAGAAACATCCACGAAAATACGCAGATGGCCCCAGAGGAACGGAGGATTCTGGTCGCAGGCCTCGACTGGCCGTGCAGCGCACGGGAACACGTCCTCGAGATACGTATTCCTAACCTGGGATCACGTGGGCCGGGACCACCAATCACTACAAAATAAACACTCGACACTCGGTCTGGGTTCAAGTATTCAACGAGCCTTTATTCACATCGGTGGGGAGACCGCCTGCTTTCTGTCTGGAGCCACGCCTCTCCAATGATACAAGATTCCCAAGCTACCTTTTATACACGTGATGCATGTCAGCCCCGTGCACGGCCTCCCCTCCCCCACGCCCTTTAATTGGCCCAAAGCCCGCGTGCACAATTGCTGATTGACTATTTCCCTCTTGCGTCACACACAATCATTGGCCTATGTCTCATGCCAGATGGAATTTCTCCAACGTCTCACTTGAGACCCCTCGCCCTTTTTAACTGCCTCTCTGGGCCTCCTGTGGGTCAACAGTTTGGCCTCCTGTGATTGTCCTCAGGTTCATCATGGGCAGTCCCTCGAAATTGAGCAAGACTTGCTTCCACTCGAAAAGTGAGTTCTCGGGTGACTGAACAGTCCAATACGAGAGCCACAGTCCCTGTCACAGGTGGGACAGACAGTGGTTGAGGGAAGGGGAGGGTGGGTCTGGTTTGCCGCACGCTCCTTCCGCTGCCTGCGTTTGCTTTCTGCACGCTCTCGGCGACGAGACTCGAGGTGCTCAGCGCCCTCCCGGATGCACTTCCTCCACTTAGGGCGGACTGGTCTTTGGGCCAGAGACTCCCAGGTGTCGGTGGGGATGTCGCACTTTATCAGGGAGGCTTTGAGGGTGGTCCCTTGTAACGTTTCCTCTGCCCACCTGGGGCTCGCTTGCCATGTAGGAGTTCCGAGTAGAGCGCTTGCTTTGGGAGTCTCGTGTCTGGGGGCCATGCGGACAATGTGGCCCTGCCCAGCGGAGCTGGTCGAGTGTGGTCAGTGCTTCGATTCTGGGGATGTTGGCCTGGTCGAGGACGCTAACGTTGGTGCGTCTGTCCTCCCAGGGGATTTGCAGGATTTGCAGGTTACACAGCTGGCAACAGTTAATCATTCTGACATGTTATTTTTGGTGCTATCATTTCTGCCCTGAAGCAACTTAGAAGGTTAACCCCGACAAAAGTCAATTTAGATGTTTTTAGTTACAAGACCCATTCTTAAACCTTTAATTATAGCAGAACTCGAGAGCCAAACTTCAGCTCCAAGCAGAACAGTCCCAGTAATGATGTGAATCTGTGGATTGGCCAGAGGAATCAAACAGACATGTCAAGCTACTATAGGAACCTGTCACTGCTACCCAGTCTAGCTAACCAGAGGCCCTTGGTCCTACATCAGGGTCTTTGGCTCACAACAATGAGGCCTACATTCGAGAACAACCTGCATTTATAAGAGCATAAGAACATAAGCAATAGGAGCAGGAGTCGGCCATTCGGCCCCTCGAGCCTGCTCCGCCATTTAATACGATCATGGCTGATCCGATCATGGACTCAGCTCCACTTCCCCGCCCGCTCCCCATAACCCTTCACTCCCTTATCGCTCAAAAATCTGTCTATCTCCATCTTAAATATATTCAATGACCCAGCCTCCACAGCTCTCTGGGGCAGAGAATTCCACAGATTTACAACCCTCTGAGAGAAGATATTTCTTCTCATCTCAGTTTTAAATGGGCGGCCCCTTATTCTAAGACCATGCCCCCTAGTTCTAGTCTCCCCCATCAGTGGGAACATCCTCTCTGCATCCACCTTGTCGAGCCCCCTCATAATCTGATACGTTTCGATACGATCACCTCTCATTCTTCTGAATTCCAATGAGTAGAGGCCCAACCTCCTCAACCTTTCCTCATAAGTCAACCCCCTCATCCCCGGAATCAACCGAGTGAACCTTCTCTGAACTGCCTCCAAAACAAATATATCCTTTCGTAAATATGGAAACCAAAACTGGATAACGTCCCAAGATGCTTCACAGGAGCGATTATCAAACACAATTTGACACCGAGCCACATAAGGAGGAATTAGGGACAGGTGACCAAAAGCTTAGTCACAGAGGTCGGTTTTAAGGAGCGTCTTGAAGGAGGAGAGAGAGGTAGAGAGGCGGAGAGGTTTAGGGAGGGAGTTCCAGAGCTTGGGGCCCAGGCAACAGAAGGCACGGCCACCGATGGTGGAGCGATTATAATCAGGGATGCTCAGGAGGGCAGAGTTAGAGGAGTGCAGATATCTCGGGGGGTTGTGGGGCTGGAGGAGGTTACAGAGATAGGGAGGGGGCGAGGGCCATGGAGGGATTTGTAAATAAGGAAGACAATTTTGAAATCGAGGCGTTGCTTAACTGGGAGTCAATGTCGGTCAGAGAGCACAGGGGGTGATGAGTGAATGGGACTCGGTGTGAGTTAGGACCCGGGGCATTGAGCACAGGGGGTGATGGGTGAGTGGGACTCGGTGTGAGTTAGCTCACGGGGCAGTGAGCACAGCGGGTGATGGGTGAGTGGGACTCGGTGTGAGTTAGCTCACGGGGCAGTGAGCACAGGGGGTGATGGGTGAGCGGGACTTGGTGCGAGTTAGGACACGGGGCAGTGAGCACAGGTGGTGAAGGGTGAGTGGGACTTGGTGCGAGTTAGGACACGGGGCAGTGAGCACAGGGGGTGATGGGTGAGCGGGACTCGGTGTGAGTTAGGACACGGGGCAGTGAGCACAGGGGGTGATGGGTGAGCGGGACTCGGTGTGAGTTAGGACACGGGGCAGTGAGCACAGGGGGTGATGGGTGAGCGGGACTCGGTGTGAGTTAGGACACGGGGCAGTGAGCACAGGGGGTGATGGGTGAGCGGGACTCGGTGCGAGTTAGCTTTGGGGCAGTGAGCACAGGGGGTGATGGGTGAGTGGGACTTGGTGCGAGTTAGGACATGGGGCAGTGAGCACAGGGGGTGAAGGGTGAGTGGGACTTGGTGCGAGTTAGGACACGGGGCAGTGAGCACAGGGGGTGATGGGCGAGCGGGACTCGGTGTGAGTTAGGACACGGGGGCAGTGAGCACAGGGGGTGATGGGTGAGCGGGACTCGGTGCGAGTTAGGACACGGGGCAGTGAGCACAAGGGATGATGGGTGAGCGGGACTCGGTGCGAGTTAGGACACGGGGCAGTGAGCACAGCGGGTGATGGGTGAGTGGGACTCGGTGCGAGTTAGGACACGGGTCAGTGAGCACAGGGGGTGATGGGTGAGCGGGACTCGGTGCGAGTTAGGAAACGGGGCAGTGAGCACAGGGGCTGATGGGTGAGCGGGACTCGGTGCGAGTTAGGACACGGGGTCAGTGAGCACAGGGGGTGATGGGTGAGTGGGACTCGGTGCGAGTTAGGACACGGGGCAGTGAGCACAGGGGGTGATGGGTGAGCGGGACTCGGTGCGAGTTAGGACACGGGGCAGTGAGCACAGGGGCTGATGGGTGAGCGGGACTCGGTGCGAGTTAGGAGACGGGGCAGTGAGCACAGGGGGTGATGGGTGAGCGGGACTCGGTGCGAGTTAGGACACGGGGCAGCCGAGTTTTGGATCACCTCTAGTTTACGTCGGGTAGAATGTGGGAGGCCGGCCAGGAGTGCGTTGGAATAGTCAAGTCTGGAGGTAATGGAGGCATGGATGAGTGCTTCAGCAGCGGATGAGCTGAGGCAGGGGCGGAGACGGGCGATGTTATGGGGGTGGCCGTGGTCATTCACGTCCAAGTTGAGGCCGAGCAAGAGAGGAAGCCTCCACCGTCGCCAGGCAACCAGCCATGGTCCCTGAGCGGGGCCCAGCCAAGCGATTGTTAGAGGGGACTGACGCAATGAGGGAAGTGCGTGAGGAGCTCAAGAGGGAAAGACGGGAAAAGTCGAGCTCGGCCAGGGTTAACTGACAGGAGGAAACGAGGTCAGGCCCCCTGTGTGCCTGCAGCAGGCCCGAGGATGTGGCTGAGTCGTTTGCCAGCTCCACAGGCGGTGCGAACGGATAGGGCTCGGTTACATCCTGCTCTGTCGGGCCTCGCGCTGTCTCAGATCTCACCAACGTTGACGGATAAGGCCGGGAGGGGGTGGGTTGGGGGATTCTCCGAAGAGCCAGGCGAGCGAGGACAGCGAAACCACAATGACTTTCAGCTCCGCCCCTCGTGGCTGAAAGGAAGGCGTATTGATACGCTGCCTTTCACACCGCAGCCCATCCCATAGCGCCGCTCAGCCAAAGAGGTTTGCTCACAGTTCTAACGTGACGGCTGTAGAAACTGTGCACAGCAAGATCCCGCAAACAGCAATGCGATAATGACCCAGAACATCTGGTTTTCTGATGTTGTTTGACGGATAAATATTGGCCCCAGGGCACCGGGGAGAACTCCCCCTGCTCTTCTTCCAAATAGTGACCTTGGGATCTTTGATGTCCACCTGAGAGGGCAGATGGGGCCTCGGTTTCACGTTTCATCCGAAAGACAGCACCTCCGACAGTGCGGCACTCCCTCCGTACCGCCCCTCTGACAGTGCGGCGCTCCCTCAGTACTGCCCCTCTGACAGTGCGGCGCTCCCTCAGTCCTGCCCCTCCGACAGTGCGGCACTCCCTCCGTACCGCCCCTCCGACAGTGCGGTGCTCCCTCAGTACTGCCTCTCCGACAGTGCGGCACTCCCTCAGTACTGCTCCTCCGACAGTGCGGTGCTCCCTCAGTACTGCCCCTCCGACAGTGCGGCACTCCCTCAGTACTGCCTCTCCGACAGTGCGGCACTCCCTCAGTACTGCCCCTCCGACAGTGCGGCGCTCCCTCAGTACTGCCCCTCCGACAGTGTGGTGCTCCCTCAGTACTGCCCCTCCGACAGTGCGGCGCTCCCTCAGTACTGCCCCTCCGACAGTGCGGCGCTCCCTCAGTACTGCCCCTCTGACAGTGCGGCACTCCCTCAGTACTGCCCCTCCGACAGTGCGGCGCTCCCTCAGTACTGCCCCTCCGACAGTGCGGCGCTCCCTCAGTACTGCCCCTCCGACAGTGCGGTGATCCCTCAGTACTGCCCCTCCGACAGTGCGGCACTCCCTCAGTACTGCCCCTCCGACAGTGCGGCGCTCCCTCAGTATTGCCCCTCTGACAATGCGGCGCTCCCTCAGTACTGCCCCTCCGACAGTGCGGCGCTCCCTCAGTATTGCCCCTCTGACAATGCGGCGCTCCCTCAGTACTGCTCCTCTGACAATGCGGCGCTCCCTCAGTACGGCCTTTCGGAAATCGCTCCAGCGTTACTCTGTATCTAACCCCGTGCTGTACCTGCCCTGGGAGTGTTTGATGGGACAGTGTAGAGGGAGCTTTACTCTGTATCTAACCCCCTGTACCTGCCCTGGGAGTGTTTGATGGGACAGTGTAGAGGGAGCTTTACTCTGTATCTAACCCCCTGTACCTGCCCTGGGAGTGTTTGATGGGACAGTGTAGAGGGAGCTTTCCTCTGCATCTAACCCCATGCTGTACCTGCCCTGGGAGTGTTTGATGGGACAGTGTAGAGGGAGCTTTACTCTGTATCTAACCCCGTGTACCTGCCCTGGGAGTGTTTGATGGGACAGTGTAGAGGGAGCTTTCCTCTGTATCTAACCCCCTGTACCTGCCCTGGGAGTGTTTGATGGGACAGTGTAGAGGGAGCTTTACTCTGTATCTAACCCCCTGTACCTGCCCTGGGAGTGTTTGATGGGACAGTGTAGAGGGAGCTTTACTCTTATCTAACCCCCTGTACCAGCCCTGGGAGTGTTTGATAGGACAGTGTAGAGGGAGCTTTACTCTGTATCTAACCCCGTGTACCTGCCCTGGGAGTGTTTGATGGGACAGTGTAGAGGGAGCTTTACTCTGTATCTAACCCCGTGTACCTGCCCTGGGAGTGTTTGATGGGACAGTGTAGAGGGAGCTTTCCTCTGTATCTAACTCCCTGTACCTGCCCTGGGAGTGTTTGATGGGACAGTGAGTGAAATACACAGTAACAGGGTGTGGAGCATGCGACCGCTGTGGGCTGAGTGGGTGGGCATGGCATTCGATCAATGAACTCCTGCACGATTCTAACTCAGCTCAAACTGCGTTTCCGAGGAATTGTCGGAAAGCCAGTTCTTGTTCTCCCAGCAACCGTTCAATGCAACGTGGAACGAACAGTTGTCTCGGACATTTGTCATCAATTCAACATGGGCGTTATGATCTGCGGCTTCCAAGAATCAGCTGACAGCTGACGAGGACACATCACGGTTTACAATCACACCAGGCATTTCGGGGTTAACCCTTCACTCTCCTCACCGACAGTTACCATCACACACCAGGCAACATGTTCCCTATCGGAGGGGATTAACCCTCTCACCCCCCGTCTCCCCAGATACAGACCCTGTTCCCCATTGGAGGGGATTAACCTTCTCACCCACCCTCTCCCCAGTTACAGACCCTGTTCCCTATCGGAGGGGATTAACCCTCTCACCCACCCTCTCCCCAGTTACAGACCCGGTTCCCTATCGGAGGGGGTTAACCCTCTCACCTCCGTCTCCCCAGTTACAGACGCTGTTCCCTATCGGAGGGGATTAACCCTCTCACCCACCTCTCCCCAGTTACAGACCCTGTTCCCTATCGGAGGGGATTAACCCTCTCACACCCCCTCTCCACAGTTACAGACCCTGTTCCCTATCGGAGGGGATTAACCCTCTCAACCCCGTCTCCCCAGTTACACATCCTGTTCGCTATCGGAGGGGATTAACCCACTCACACCCCCTCTCCACAGTTACAGACCCTGTTCCCTATCGGAGGGGATTAACCCTCTCACCCCCCTCTCCCCAGTTACAGACCCTGTTCCTGATCGGAGGGGATTAACCCTCTCACCCCCGTCTCCCCAGTTACACATCCTGTTCTCTATCGGAGGGGATTAACCCTCTCACACCCCCTCTCCACAGTTACAGACCCTGTTCCCTATCGGAGGGGATTAACCCTCTCACCCACCTCTCCCCAGTTACAGACCCTGTTCCCTATCGCAGGGGATTAACCCTCTCACCCACCTCTCCCCAGTTGCAGACCCTGTTCGCTATCGGAGGGGATTAACCCTCTCATCCCCCTCTCCCCAGTTACAGACCCTGTTCCCTATCGGAGGGGATTAACCCTCTCACCCCACTCTCCCCAGTTACAGACTCGGTTCCCTATCGGAGGGGATTAACCCTCTCACCCCACTCTCCCCAGTTACATACCCTGTTCCCTATCGGAGGGGATTAACCCTCTCACCCCAGTCTCCCCAGTTACAGACCCTGTTCCCTATCGGAGGGGATTAACCCTCTCATCCCACTCTCCCCAGTTACAGACGCGGTTCCCTATCGGAGAGGATTAACCCTCTCACCCCACTCACCCCAGTTACAGACCCTGTTCCCTATCGGAGGGGATTAACCCTCTCACCCCACTCTCCCCAGTTACAGACCCGGTTCCCTATCGGAGGGGATTAACCCTCTCACCCCCCTCTCCCCAGTTACAGACCCTGTTCCCTATAGGAGGGGATTAACCCTCTCACCTCCCACTCCCCAGTTACAGACCCTGTTCCCTATCGGAGGGGATTAACCCTCTCACCTCCCTCTCCCCAGTTACAGACCCTGTTCCCTATCGGAGGGGATTAACCCTCTCACCTCCCTCTGCCCTGTTACAGACCTTATTCCCTATCGGAGGGGATTAACCCTCTCACACCCCTCTCCCCAGTTACAGACCATGTTCCCTATCGGAGGGGATTAATCCTCTCACCCCACTCTCCCCAGTTGCAGACCCTGTTCCCTATCGGAGGGGATTAACCCTCTCACCCCACTCTCCCCAGATACAGACCCTGTTCCCTATCGGAGGGGATTAACCCTCTCACCCCACTCTCCCCAGTTACAGACCCTGTTCCCTATCGGAGGGGATTAACCCTCTCACCCCACTCTCCCCAGTTACAGACCCTGTTCCCTATCGGAGGGGATTAACCCTCTCACCCCTCTCTCCCCAGTTCAGACCCTGTTCCCCATCGGAGGGGATTAACCCTCTCACCCCCCTCTCCCCAGTTACAGACCCTGTTCCCTATCGGAGGGGATTAACCCTCTCACCCTCCTCTCCCCAGTTACAGACCCTGTTCCCTATCGGAGGGGATGAACACTCTCACCCACCTCTCCCCAATTACAGACCCTGTTCCCTAGCGGAGGGGATTAACCCTCTCACCCCACCTCTCCCCAGTTACAGAACCTGTTCCCGATTGAAGGGAATTAACCCTCTCAACCCAGTTACAGCCCCTGTTCCCTGTCGGAGGGGGATTAACCATCTCACCTCCCCGCTCTCCCCAGTTACAGACCCTGTTCCCGATCGGAGGGGATTAACCCTCTCACCCCTCTCTCCTCAGTTACAGACCCTGTTCCCTATCGGAGGGGATTAACGCCCTCACCCCCCCTCTCCCCAGTTACAGAACCTGTTCCCTATCGGAGGGGATTAACCCTCTCACCCTCCTCTCCCCAGTTACACACCCTGTTCCCTATCGGAGGGGATTAACCCGCTCACCCCTCTCTCCTCAGTTACAGACCCTGTTCCCTATCGGAGGGGATTAACCCTCTCACCCACCCTCTCCCCAGTTACAGACCCTGTTCCCTATCGGAGGGGATTAACCCTCTCAACCTCCTCTCCCCAGTTACAGACCCTGTTCCCTATCGGAGGGGATTAACCTTCTCACCCACCCTCTCCCCAGTTACAGATCCTGTTCGCTATCGGAGGGGATTAACCCTCTCACCCCTCTCTCCCCAGTTACAGACCCTGTTCCCTATCGGAGGGGATTAGCCCTCTCACCCCCTCTCCCCAGTTACAGATCCTGTTCGCTATCGGAGGGGATTAACCCTCTCACCCCCCTCTCCCTAGTTACAGACCCTGTGCCCTATCAGAGAGGATTAACCCTCTCACCCACCTCTCCCCAGTTACAGACCCTGTTCGCTATTGGAGGGGATTAACCCTCTCACCCACCTCTCCCCAGTTACAGACCCTGTTCCCTATCGGAGAGGATTAACCCTCTCACCCCCCTCTCCCCAGTTACAGACCCTGTGCCCTATCGGAGGGGATTAACCCTCTCACCGACATTAATAGGCTGGTAAAGATTACATATCTGACTGCTGCATTGGGTTGGTGCAGTGACTTTGCCCATGATCTTTAAATCCCTGGGTGCCTGGTCCCGATATCAGACCAGTCTGCATGCTCGTGGTGGGTATGAATAGAGAATGGGTAGTCTTCATCCACAGTCAAGTGAGATTCATCAACTTCGGCAATTCCTTGAACCAGGATGACCTGCTTCCACACCAAAAGGGATGCGTTCACCGATGTTTCAATGAAGGACCCGATGTTCCCGTCCTGAACTCCAGTTGAGGGGGGTGGAAGATGCCTGTGGGTGGATTGTTTTAACGTGGGGTGAGCGTTGCACACCAGCCACCACACGGGGCTTGACAGAGCGAGGCCTTGGTCCAGGGGCAAGGGTTAACCAGAACGACTGGAGACCTGCTCTGCTGCACGGACCGAGAGCGCCCACACATATCGCAGTGTGGCCAGGTCCTGGGACCTCGGCTTTTCTGGGCCCCGTACCCTCATTCCCCTCACCTCCGCCACGATCTCTCACCGCTCCTCCAGCACAAACATTCACCACAACTCCACCTATCACATCACCAATTTATTCCTAATTCATAGCACAATGGCCAAAACAGGATGAGCTTTACTCTGTATCTAACCCCGTGCTGCACCTGCCCTGGGAGTGTTGGATGGGACAGTGTAGAGGGAGCTTTACTCTGTATCTAACCCCGTGCTGCACCTGCCCTGGGAGTGTTGGATGGGACAGTGTAGAGGGAGCTTTACTCTGTATCTAACCCACTGTCCCTGCCCTGGGAGTGTTTGATGGGACAGTGTAGAGGGAGCTTTACTCTGTATCTAATTCCCTGTACCTGCCCTGGGAGTGTTTGATGGGACAGTGTAGAGGGAGCTTTACTCTGTATCTAACCCTGTGTACCTGCCCTGGGAGTGTTTGATGGGACAGTGTAGAGGGAGCTTTCCTCTGTATCTAACTCCCTGTACCTGCCCTGGGAGTGTTTGATGGGACAGTGTAGAGGGAGCTTTACTCTGTATCTAACTCCCTGTACCTGCCCTGGGAGTGTTTGATGGGACAGTGTAGAGGGAGCTTTCCTCTGTATCTAACTCCCTGTACCTGCCCTGGGAGTGTTTGATGGGACAATGTAGAGGGAGCTTTACTCTGTATCTAACTCCCTGTACCTGCCCTGGGAGTGTTTGATGGGACAGTGAGTGAAATACACAGTAACAGGGTGTGGAGCATGCGACCGCTGTGGGCTGAGTGGGTGGGCATGGCATTCGATCAACGAACTCCTGCACGATTCTAACTCAGCTCAAACTGCGTTTCCGAGGAATTGTCGGAAAGCCAGTTCTTGTCCTCCCAGCAACCGTTCAATGCAACGTGGAACGAACAGTTGTCTCGGACATTTGTCATCAATTCAACATGGGCGTTATGATCTGCGGCTTCCAAGAATCAGCTGACAGCTGACGAGGACACATCACGGTTTACAATCACACCAGGCATTTCGGGGTTAACCCTTCACTCTCCTCACCGACAGTTACCATCACACACCAGGCAACATGTTCCCTATCGGAGGGGATTAACCCTCTCACCCCCCGTCTCCCCAGATACAGACCCTGTTCCCCATCGGAGGGGTTTAACCCTCTCACCCCCCGTCTCCCCAGATACAGACCCTGTTCCCCATCGGAGGGGTTTAACCCTCTCACCCCCCGTCTCCCCAGATACAGAGCCTGTTCCCTATCGGAGGGGATTAACACTCTCACCCCCCTCTCCCCAGTTACAGACCCTGTTCCCTATCGAAGGTGATTAACCCTCTCACCCACCTCTCCCCAGTTACAGACCCTGTTCCCTAGCGGAGGGGATTAACCCTCTCACCCCACCTCTCCCCAGTTACAGACCCTGTTCCCGATTGAAGGGAATTAACCCTCTCAACCCAGTTACAGCCCCTGTTCCCTGTCGGAGGGATTAAACCTCTCACCCTCCACTCCCCAGTTACAGACACCGGGCAAACTGTTCGCTCTCGGAGGGGATTAACCCTCTCAACGTCCTCTCCCCAGTTACACACCCTGTTCCCTATCGGAGGGGATTAACCCTCTCACCCCCCCTCTCCCCAGTTACAGTCCCTGCTCCCTATCGGAGGTGATTAACCCTCTCACCCAACTCTCCCCAGTTACAGACCCTGTTCCCTATCGGAGGGGGATTAACCCTGTCACCTCCCCCCCCTCCCCAGTTACAGACCCTGTTCCCTATCGCAGGGGATTAACCCTCTCACCCACCTCTCCCCAGTTACAGACCCTGTTCCCTATCGGAGGGGGATTAACCCTCTCACCTCCCCCCCCTCCCCAGTTACAGACACTGTTCCCAATCGGAAGGGATTAACCCTCTCACCCACCTCTCCCCAGTTACAGACCCTGTTCGCTATCGGAGGGAAGTAACCCTCTCACCCACATCTCCCAAGTTACAGATCCTGTTCCCGATCGGAGGGGAGTAACCCTCTCACCCCTCTCTCCCCAGTTACAGACCCTGTTCCCGATCGGAGGGGATTAACGCCCTCACCCCCGCTCTCCCCAGTTACAGACCCTGTTTCCTATTGGAGGGGATTAACCCTCTCACCCTCCTCTCCCCAGTTACACACCCTGTTCCCTATCGGAGGGGATTAACCCTCTCACCCCTCTCTCCTCAGTTACAGACCCTGTTCCCTATCGGAGGGGATTAACCCTCTCACCCACCCTCTCCCCAGTTACAGACCCTGTTCCCTATCGGAGGGGATTAACCCTCTCACCCCACCTCTCCGCAGTTACAGACCCTGTTCCCTATCGGAGGGGATTAACCTTCTCACCCACCCTCTCCCCAGTTAGAGACCCTGTTCGCTATTGGAGGGGATTAACCCTCTCACCCCCTCTCCCCAGTTACAGACTCTGTTCCCCATCGGAGGGGATTAACCCTCTCACCCACCTCTCCCCAGTTACACACCCTGTTCCCGATCGGAGGAGATTAATCATCTCACTCTCCACTCCCCAGTTACAGATCCTGTCCCTATCGGAGGGGATTAACCTTCTCACCGACATTAATAGGCTGGTAAAGATTACATATCTGACTGCTGCATTGGGTTGGTGCAGTGACTTTGCCCATGATATTTAAATCCCTGGGTGCCTCGTCCCGATATCAGACCAGTCTGCATGCTCGTGGTGGGTATGAATAGAGAATGGGTAGTCTTCATCCACAGTCAAGTGAGATTCATCAACTTCGGCAATCCCTTGAACCAGGATGACCTGCTTCCACACCAAAAGGGATGCGTTCACCGATGTTTCAATGAAGGACCCGATGTTCCCGTCCTGAACTCCAGTTGAGGGGGGTGGAAGATGCCTGTGGGTGGATTGTTTTAACGTGGGGTGACCGTTGCACACCAGCCACCACACGGGGCTTGACCGAGCGAGGCCTTGGTCCAGGGGCAAGGGTTAACCAGAACGACTGGAGACCTGCTCTGCTGCACGGACCGAGAGCGCCCACACATATCGCAGTGTGGGCAGGTCCTGGGACCTCGGCTTTTCTGGGCCCCGTACCCTTATTCCCCTCACCTCCGCCACGATCTCTCACCGCTCCTCCAGCACAAACATTCACCACACCTCCACCTATCACATCACCAATTTATTCCTAATTCATAGCACAATGGCCAAAACAGGATGAGCTTTACTCTGTATCTAACCCCGTGCTGCACCTGCCCTGGGAGTGTTTGATGGGACAGTGTAGAGGGAGCTTTACTCTGTATCTAACCCCGTGTACCTGCCCTGGGAGTGTTTGATGGAACAGTGTAGAGGGAGCTTTACTCTGTATCTAACCCCCTGTACCTGCCCTGGGAGTGTTTGATGGGACAGTGTAGAGGGACCTTTACTCTGTATCTAACCCCGTGATGTACCTGCCCTGGGAGTGTTTGATGGGACAGTGTAGAGGGAGCCTTTATTCTGTATCTAACCCCCTGTACCTGCCCTGGGAGTGTTTGATGGGACAGTGTAGAGGGAGCCTTTACTCTGTATCTAACCCCCTGTACCTGCCCTGGGAGTGTTTGATGGGACAGTGTAGAGGGAGCTTTACTCTGTACCTAACCCCGTGGTGTACCTGCCCTGGGAGTGTTTGATGGGACAGTGTAGAGGGAGCTTTACTCTGTATTTAATCCCGTGATGTACCTGCCCTGGGAGTGTTTGATGGGACAGTGTAGAGGGAGCTTTACTCTGTATCTAACCCCCTGTACCTGCCCTGGGAGTGTATGATGGGACAGTGTAGAGGGAGCTTTACTCTGTATCTAACCCCCTGTATCTGCCCTGGGAGTGTTTGATGGGACAGTGTAGAGGGAGCTTTACTCTGTGTCTAAAACCCTGTACCTGCCCTGGGAGTGTTTGATGGGACAGTGTAGAGGGAGCTTTACTCTGTATCTAACCCCCATGCTGTACCTGCCCTCGGAGTGTTTGATGGGACAGTGTAGAGGAAGCTTTACTCTGTATCTAACCCCGTGCTGTACCTGCCCTGGGAGTGTTTGATGGGACAGTGTAGAGGGAGCTTTACTCTGTATCTAACCCCGTGCTGTACCTGTACCTGCCCTGGGAGTGTTTGATGGGACAGTGTAGAGGGAGCTTTACTCTGTATCTAACCCCCTGTACCTGCCCTGGGAGTGTTTGATGAGACAGTGTAGAGGGAGCTTTACTCTGTATCTAACCCCCTGTACCTGCCCTGGGAGTGTTTGATGGGACAGTGTAGAGGGAGCCTTTACTCTGTATCTAACCCTGTGCTGTACCTGCCCTGGGAGTGTTTGATGGGACAGTGCAGAGGGAGCTTTACTCTGTATCTAACCCCCTGTACCTGCCCTGGGAGTGTTTGATGGGACAGTGTAGAGGGAGCTTTAATCTGTATCTAACCCCCTGTACCTGTCCGGAGAGTTTTTGATGGGACAGTGTAGAGGGAGCTTTACTCTGTATCTAACCCCGTGCTGTACCTGCCCTGGGAGTGTTTGATGGGACAGTGTAGAGGGAGCTTTACTCTGTGTCTAACCCCCTGTACCTGCCCTGGGAGTGTTTGATGGGACAGTGTAGAGGGAGCTTTACTCTGTGTCTAACCCCCTGTACCTGCCCTGGGAGTGTTTGATGGGACAGTGTAGAGGGAGCTTTACTCTGTATCTAACCCCCTGTACCTGTCCTGGGAGTGTTTGATGGGACAGTGTAGAGGGAGCTTTACTCTGCATCTAACCCCCGATAACTGCCCTGGGAGTGTTTGATGGGACAGTGTGGAGGGAGCTTTACTCTGTATCTAACCCCCTGTACCTGTCCTGGGAGTGTTTGATGGGACAGTGTAGAGGGAGCTTTACTCTGCATCTAACCCCCGATAACTGCCCTGGGAGTGTGTGATGGGACAGTGTAGAAGGAGCTTTACTCTGTATCTAACCCCCTATACCTGCCCTGGGAGTGTTTGATGGGACAGTGTAGAGGGAGCTTTACTCTGTATCTAACCCCCTGTACCTGCCCTGGGAGTGTATGATGGGACAGTGTAGAGGGAGCTTTACTCTGTATCTAACCCCCTGTATCTGCCCTGGGAGTGTTTGATGGGACAGTGTAGAGGGAGCTTTACTCTGTGTCTAAAACCCTGTACCTGCCCTGGGAGTGTTTGATGGGACAGTGTAGAGGGAGCTTTACTCTGTATCTAACCCCCATGCTGTACCTGCCCTCGGAGTGTTTGATGGGACAGTGTAGAGGAAGCTTTACTCTGTATCTAACCCCGTGCTGTACCTGCCCTGGGAGTGTTTGATGGGACAGTGTAGAGGGAGCTTTACTCTGTATCTAACCCCGTGCTGTACCTGTACCTGCCCTGGGAGTGTTTGATGGGACAGTGTAGAGGGAGCTTTACTCTGTATCTAACCCCCTGTACCTGCCCTGGGAGTGTTTGATGAGACAGTGTAGAGGGAGCTTTACTCTGTATCTAACCCCCTGTACCTGCCCTGGGAGTGTTTGATGGGACAGTGTAGAGGGAGCCTTTACTCTGTATCTAACCCTGTGCTGTACCTGCCCTGGGAGTGTTTGATGGGACAGTGCAGAGGGAGCTTTACTCTGTATCTAACCCCCTGTACCTGCCCTGGGAGTGTTTGATGGGACAGTGTAGAGGGAGCTTTAATCTGTATCTAACCCCCTGTACCTGTCCGGAGAGTTTTTGATGGGACAGTGTAGAGGGAGCTTTACTCTGTATCTAACCCCGTGCTGTACCTGCCCTGGGAGTGTTTGATGGGACAGTGTAGAGGGAGCTTTACTCTGTGTCTAATCCCCTGTACCTGCCCTGGGAGTGTTTGATGGGACAGTGTAGAGGGAGCTTTACTCTGTGTCTAACCCCCTGTACCTGCCCTGGGAGTGTTTGATGGACAGTGTAGAGGGAGCTTTACTCTGTATCTAACCCCCTGCACCTGCCCTGGGAGTGTTTGATGGGACAGTGTAGAGGGAGCTTTACTCTGTATCTAACCCCCTGCACCTGCCCTGGGAGTGTTTGATGGGACAGTGTAGAGGGAGCTTTACTCTGTATCTAACCTCCTGTACCTGCCCTGGGAGTGTTTGATGGGACAGTGTAGAGGGAGCTTTACTCTGTATCTAACCCCGTGCTGTACCTGCCCTGGGAGTGTTTGATGGGACAGTGTAGAGGGAGCTTTACTCTGTATCTAACCCCCAGCTGTACCTGCCCTGGGAGTGTTTGATGGGACAGTGTCGAGGGAGCTTTACTCTGGATCTAACCCCCTGTACCTGCCCTGGGAGTGTTTGATGGGACAGTGTAGAGGGAGCTTTACTCTGTGTCTAACCCCCTGTACCTGCCCTGGGAGTGTTTGATGGGACAGTGTAGAGGGAGCTTTACTCTGTATCTAACCCCCTGTACCTGCCCTGGGAGTGTTTGATGGGACAGTGTAGAGGGAGCTTTACTCTGTATCTAACCCCCTGTACCTGCCCTGGGAGTGTTTGATGGGACAGTGTAGAGGGAGCTTTACTCTGTGTCTAACCCCGTGCTGTGTCTGTCGGGGAGGATGAAAACCCCTCATTTTACCCAGAAGGGACCGAGCGACAGCAGCCCGGTGTCCTGGAGGGAACTGGGAACCCAGAACCAGATGTGGATTGAAAGCGAGACGGTTTGGCCTTGGCAGGGCAGTGATTGGACGGGGGAGGACACCGGAGGGCCAATGGTGGGACAGAGTCAGCCCGAAGCAAGGGACTCCAAGCCAATGGGAGTGTCCTTGCTCGAAAACTCGGGACCGACTCATCACCGATACCGGGCTATTGTCTGCCCCACGGTTACACGATGGGGGGATATTATGCGGGCCTAAAGAAAACTCGCGAACCCAAAACAAACCGAGGGCCTACACAATGGCTACAGGAGGCCCTCACCCTGCCAAGCCATTTAATACCAACTCAACCCTTGTTTAGGTTAACATCAGGGATGGCCAGTGGGAAAACCCCCCGCGAAATCCAACACAGCTGCGTTTTTCAAAAATCACAAGCCCACCAATGGGAAGGATTTATTTCAGCACGAAAGTCTGGCTGGATAACTGGATATAAGAAGGGGTTTCTGCCCCGACAAGTTGTTCCATTCTCGTGTTCCAGCAAGCAGTCAGCCTTTCGACACAGAAGGAAGGCCAATGTCCGAAGACACCGTAGACAGAAGAAGCAAAGCACCCATCCCGAGACGACATGAGTTCAGACTCCTTTCACTACTGGAGACTGAACCTCTGCTTTTTCCACAAGGTGCTTCCACTGCGAGCTGGACTCAGGCAGATCCACAGCATGCACAAGACACAACAACAACCACGTTTCCAAGAAAATCACAACCGGAAAAAGTAACTTCAAGATCCTGAAGATAGCAAAAGGAGAACCCCGAAACCACGTGTTGACCTGGAAAGACTGTAAAGGCTGTGGGGAGTATAATCTCTGCTCCCCAGAACTCCCAACTCCGTTAGGTCAGGAAGGTGAGAGATTGGCCATTGCACTGCTGGTAAACTGGTGTAAACATTTCTGTTGTGTCCGTTTAGTGGGATTTAGGGGGATTGTTTTGTTGGCGTATTGCTGTTTGTTGCGAGACAGCTTGTCAAATAAATTGCAAGCTTAAAGTTGGTCTTGGAATCGCCTCGTCTCAGTTCTGTTGTCTCACATCTCCTGATCGTCAGTCTTGTGTCAGAACAGTGCAAGGGAAGTCAGGAGCGCCTCGAAAACGCTCAACTGTGTGTCACAGGCTAGGGAAGAAAGGGGTGAGGAGTGTTTGACACTCACAGGTGCCTCACAAGCTAGGCATAAGCTGTGGGGCCGCACGAGTCTCAAACCCCCTTTTTCAGCTGTGGACACAGTCTCTCCAGGGGTGCTCTTGCAGCACTCAGGGTACCTCACAGGCCAGGCATAAGCTGTGAGGGCAGAAGCCCAGAGAGAGACACCCAAGGCACAACAACACTCCCCGAGAACCCCTTACAAACTGCCCTAAGAGTGTTTGATGGGACAGTGTAGAGGGAGCTTTACTCTGTATCTACCCCCATGCTGTACCTGCCCTGGGAGTGTTTGATGGGACAGTGTAGAGGGAGCTTTACTCTGTATCTAACCCCATGCTGTACCTGCCCTGGGAGTGTTTGATGGGACAGTGTAGAGGGAGCTTTACTCTGTATCTAACCCCGTGCTGTACCTGCCCTGGGAGTGTTTGATGGGACAGTGTAGAGGGAGCTTTACTCTGTATCTAACCCCATGCTGTACCTGCCCTGGGAGTGTTTGATGGGACAGTGTAGAGGGAGCTTTACTCTGTATCTAACCCCCTGTACCTGCCCTGGGAGTGTGTGATGGGACAGTGTAGAGGGAGCTTTACTCTGTATCTAACCCCATGCTGTACCTGCCCTGGGAGTGTTTGATGGGACAGTATAGAGGGAGCTTTTCTCTGTATCTAACCCCGTGGTGTACCTGCCCTGGGAGTGTTTGATGGGACAGTATAGAGGGAGCTTTTCTCTGTATCTAACCCCATGCTGTACCTGCCCTGGGAGTGTTTGATGGGACAGTATAGAGGGAGCTTTTCTCTGTATCTAACCCCGTGCTGTAGAGCAGAGTCACCCTCCCCCACTACATTTACTGTAACTCTCGCTCATGAACTAATGACTTCTCTTCGAAGAAATATACAAATTGAGGTTGGCGTTTGTTCAAACCACTGCATCGCATTCTTAGAAAAACCGGCACAGAATTCCCATGAACAAAGCATGTGCTCAATGTCAATATGATTCCCGAATTCAACACTCTCCAAAAAAACAACTCAGAGTTACCGACTGGAGTTCAATCGGGGGTTCGGGGGTTTATATATAGAATAACAGATACCCGGGAGTGAGTTACAGGCTGGAATCTAATCGAGGGGTTCGGGGGGTTTATATATAGAATAACAGATACCCGGGAGTGAGTTACAGGCTGGAATCTAATCGAAGGGTTCGGGGGGTTTATATATAGAATAACAGATAACCGGGAGTGAGTTACAGGCTGGAATCTAATCGAGGGGTTCGGGAGGTTTATATATAGAATAACAGATACCCGGGAGTGAGTTACAGGCTGGAATCTAATCGAGGGGTTCGGGGGGTTTATATATAGAATAACAGATACCCGGGAGTGAGTTACAGGCTGGAATCGAATCGAGGGGTTCAGGGGGTTTATTTCTAGAATAACAGATATCCGGGAGTGAGTTACAGGCTGGAATCTAATCGAGGGGTTCAGGGGGGTTTATATATAGAATAACAGATACCCAGGAGTGAGTTACATGCTGGAATCTAATCAAGAGGTTTGGGGTGTTTATATATAGAATAATAGATACCCAGGATTGAGTTACAGGCTGGAATCTAATCGAGGGGTTCAGGGAGTTTATATATAGAATAACAGATACCCGGGAGTGAGTTACAGGCTGAAATCTAATCGAGCGGTTCGGGGGGTTTATATATAGAATAACAGATACCCGGGACTGAGTTACAGGCACGAATCTAATCGAGGGGTTTGGGGGGTTTATATATAGAATAACAGATACACGGGAGTGAGTTACAGGCTCGAATCTAATCGAGGGGTTCGGGGGGGTTTATATATAGAATAACAGATACCCGGGAGTGAATTACAGGCTGGAATCTAATCGAGGGGCTCAGGGGTTTTATATATAGAATAACAGATACCCTGGAGTGAATTACAGGCTGGAATCTAATCGAGGGGCTCAGGGGTTTTATATATAGAATAACAGATACCCGGGAGTGAGTTACATGCTGGAATCTCATCGAGGTGTTCGGGGGGTTTACATATAGAATAACAGATACCCGGGAGTGAGGTGCAGGCTGGAATCTAATCGAGGGGTTCGAGTGGTTTACATGTAGAATAATAGATACCCACGAATGAATTACAGGCTGGAATTGAATCGAGGGATTCGGAGGGTTTGTATAGTGAATAACAGATACCCGGGAGTGAGTTACATGCTGGAATCTAATCAAGAGGTTTGGGGTGTTTATATATAGAATAATAGATACCCAGGAGTGAGTAACAGGTTGGAATCTAATCGAGGGGTTCGCGGGGTTTATATCTAGAATAACGGATATCCAGAAGTGAGTTACAGACTGGAATCTAATCGAGGGGTTCGGGGATTTATGTATAGAATAACAGATAACTGGAGTGAGTTACAGGCAGGAATCTATACGAGGGTTTCGGGGGGGTTGCATATAGAACAACAGATACCTTGGAGTGAGTTACAGTCTGGAATCTAATCGAGGTGTTTGGGGGCTTAAATATAGAATAACAGATACCTGGGAGTGACTTACAGGCTAGAATCTAATCGACGGGTTCGGTGGGTTTATATATAGAATAACAGATACCCGGGAGTGAGTTACAGTCTGGAATCTAATCGAGGTGTTTGGGGGCTTAAATATAGAATAACAGATACCCGGGAGTGAGTTGCAGGCTGGAATCTAATCGAGGGTTTCAGGGGGTTTATATATAGAATAACAGATACCCGGGAGTGAGTTACAGGCTGGAATCTAATTGAGGGGATCGGGGGGTTTATATATAGAATAACAGATATCCGGGAGTGAGTTTCAGGCTGGAATCTAATCGAGGGATTCGGGGGGTTTATATATAGAATAACAGATACCCAGGAGTTAGTTACATGCTGGAATCTAATCAAGAGGTTTGGGGTGTTTATATATAGAATAACAGATACCCGGGAGTGAGTTACATGCTGGAATCTAATCGAGGGATTCGGGGGGTTTATATATAGAATAACAGATACCCGGGAGTGAGTTACATGCTGGAATCTAATCGAGGGGTTCGGGGGGTTTATATATAGAATAACAAATACCCGGGAGTGAGTTACATGCTAGAATCTAATCAAGAGGTTTGGGGTGTTTATATACAGAAAAATAGATACCCAGGAGTGAGTTACAGGCTGGATTCTAATCGAGGGGTTCGGGGGGTTTAGATATAGAATAACAGAAACCCGGGGATTGAGTTACAGGCTGGAATCTAATCGAGGGGTTCAGGGAGTTTATATATAGAATGACAGATACCCGGGAGTGAGTTACAGGCTGGAATCTAATCGAGAGGTTCGGGGGGTTTATATATAGAATAACAGATTCCCGGGAGTGAGTTACAGGCTGAAATCTAATCGAGGGGTTCGGGGGGTTTATATATAGAATAACAGATATCCGGGACTGAGTTACAGGCTCGAATCTAATCGAGGGGTTCGGGGGGTTTATATATAGATTAACAGATAAATGGGAGTGAGTTACAGGCTTGAATCTAATCGAGGGGTTTGGGGGGTTTATATATAGAATAACAGATAAACGGGAGTGAGTTACAGGCTTGAATCTAATCGAGCGGTTCGGGGGGTTTATATATAGAATAACAGATACCCGGGACTGAGTTACAGGCTCGAATCTAATCGAGGGGTTTGGGGGGTTTATATATAGAATAACAGATACACGGGAGTGAGTTACAGGCTCGAATCTAATCGAGGGGTTCGGGGGGGTTTATATATAGAATAAGAGATACCCGGGAGTGAATTACAGGCTGGAATCTAATCGAGGGGCTCAGGGGTTTTATATATAGAATAACAGATACCCTGGAGTGAATTACAGGCTGGAATCTAATCGAGGGGTTCGGGGGGGTTTTATATCTCGAATAACAGATACCCTGGAGTGAATTACAGGCTAGAATTTAATCGCAGGGTTTAGGGGGTCTGTTTCGAGAATAACAGATACCCAGGAGTGAGTTACATGCTGGAATCTCATCGAGGTGTTCGGGGGGTTTACATATAGAATAACAGATACCCGGGAGTGAGGTGCAGGCTGGAATCTAATCGAGGGGTTCGAGTGGTTTACATGTTGAATAATAGATACCCACGAATGAATTACAGGCTGGAATTGAATCGAGGGATTCGGAGGGTTTGTATAGTGAATAACAGATACCCGGGAGAGAGTTACAGGCTGGAATCTAATCGAGGGATTCGGGGGGTTTATATATAGAATAACAAATACCCAGGAGTGAGTTACATGCTGGAATTTAATCGAGGGGTTCGGGGGGTTTATATATAGAATAACAAATACCCGGGAGTGAGTTACATGCTGGAATCTAATCAAGAGGTTTGGGGTGTTTATATATAGAATAATAGATACCCAGGAGTGAGTAACAGGTTGGAATCTAATCGAGGGGTTCGCGGGGTTTATATCTAGAATAACGGATATCCAGAAGTGAGTTACAGACTGGAATCTAATCGAGGGGTTCGGGGATTTATGTATAGAATAACAGATAACTGGAGTGAGTTACAGGCAGGAATCGATACGAGGGTTTCGGGGGGTTGCATATAGAACAACAGATACCTTGGAGTGAGTTACAGTCTGGAATCTAATCGAGGTGTTTGGGGGCTTAAATATAGAATAACAGATACCTGGGAGTGACTTACAGGCTAGAATCTAATCGACGGGTTCGGTGGGTTTATATTTAGAATAACAGATACCCGGGAGTGAGTTACAGGCTGGAATCTAATCGAGGGTTTCAGGGGGTTTATATATAGAATAACAGATATCCGGGAGTGAGTTTCAGGCTGGAATTTAATCGAGGGATTCGGAGGGTTTGTATAGTGAATAACAGATACCCGGGAGAGAGTTACAGGCTGGAATCTAATCGAGGTATTCGGGGGGTTTATATATAGAATAACAAATACCCGGGAGTGAGTTACATGCTGGAATCTAATCGAGGGGTTCGGGGATTTATATATAGAATAACAAATACCCGGGAGTGAGTTACAGGTTGGAATCTAATCAAGAGGTTTGGGGTGTTTATATATAGAATAACAGATACCCAGGAGTGAGTAACAGGTTGGAATCTAATCGAGGGGTTCGGGGGGTTTATATATAGAATAACAGATACCCAGAAGTGAGTTACAGACTGGAATCTAATCGAGGGGTTCGGGGATTTATATATACAATAACAGATAACTGGAGTGAGTTACAGGCTGGAATCTATACGAGGGTTTCGGGGGGTTGCATATAGAACAACAGATACCTTGGAGTGAGTTACAGTCTGGAATCTAATCGAGGTGTTTGGAGGCTTAAATATAGAATAACAGATACCCGGGAGTGAGGTGCAGGCTTGAATCTAATCGAGGTGTTCGAGGGGTTTACATGTAGAATAATAGATACCAACAAATGAATTACAGGCTGGAATTTAATCGAGGGATTCGGAGGGTTTGTATAGTGAATAACAGATACCCGGGAGAGAGTTACAGGCTGGAATCTAATCGAGGTGTTTGGGGGTTTACATATAGAATAACAGATACCTGGGAGTGAGGTGCAGGCTGGAATCTAATCGAGGGGTTCGAGGGGTTTACATGTAGAATAATAGATACCAACAAATGAATTACAGGCTGGAATTTAATCGAGGGATTCGGAGGGTTTGTATAGTGAATAACAGATACCCGGGAGAGAGTTACAGGCTGGAATCTAATCGAGGGATTCGGGGGGTTTATATATAGTATAACAAAGACCCGGGAGTGAGTTACATACTGGAATCTAATCGAGGGGTTCGGGGGTTTATATATAGAATAACAAATACCCGGGAATGAGTTACATGCTGGAATCTAATCAAGAGGTTTGGTGTGTTTATATATAGAATAAGAGATACCCAGAAGTGCGTTACAGACTGGAATCTAATCGAGGGGTTCGGGGATTTATATGTACAATAACAGATAACCTGGAGTGAGTTACAGGCAGGAATCTATACGAGGGTTTCGGGGGGTTGCATATAGAACAACAGATACCTTGGAGTGAGTTACAGTCTGGAATCTAATCGAGGTGTTTGGGGGCTTAAATATAGAATAACAGATACCTGGGAGTGACTTACAGGCTAGAATCTAATCGACGGGTTCGGTGGGTTTATATATAGAATAACAGATACCCGGAAGTGAGTTACAGGCTGGGATCTAATCGAGGGGTTCGGGGGGTTTATATATAGAATAACAGATATCCGGGAGTGAGTTTCAGGCTGGAATCTAATCAAGAGGTTTGGGGTGTTTATATATAGAATAACAGAAACCCGGGGATTGAGTTACAGGCTGGAATCTAATCGAGGGGTTCAGGGAGTTTATATATAGAATAACAAATACCCGGGAGTGAGTTACAGGCTGGAATCTAATCGAGAGGTTCGGGGGGTTTATATATAGAATAACAGATTCCCGGGAGTGAGTTACAGGCTGAAATCTAATCGAGGCGTTCGGGGGGTTTATATATAGAATAACAGATATCCGGGACTGAGTTACAGGCTCGAATCTAATCGAGGGGTTCGGGGGGTTTATATATAGAATAACAGATACACGGGAGTGAGTTACAGGCTCAAATCTAATCGAGGGGTTCGGGGGGGTTTATATATAGAATAACAGATACCCGGAAGTGAGTTACAGGCTGGAATCTAATCGAGGGGTTCGGGGGGTTTATTTCTAGAATAACAGATATCCGGGAGTGAGTTACAGGCTGGAATCAAATTGAGGGGTTCGGGGGGTTTATATATAGAATAACAGATATCCGGGAGTGAGTTTCAGGCTGGAATCTAATCAAGAGGTTTGGGGTGTTTATATATAGAATAACAGATACCCGGGAGTGAGTTACATGCTGGAATCTAATCGAGGGATTCGGGGGGTTTATATATAGAATAACAAATACCCGGGAGTGAGTTACATGCTGGAATCTAATCGAGGGGTTCGGGGGGTTTATATATCGAATAACAAATACCCGGGAGTGAGTTACAGGCTGGAATCTAATCGAGGACTTCAGGGAGTTTATATTTAGAATAACAGATACACGGGAGTGAGTTACAGGCTGGAATCTAATCGAGAGGTTCCGGGGGTTTATATGTAGATTAACAGATTCCCAGGAGTGAGTTACAGGCTCGAATCTAATCGAGGGGTTCGGGGGGTTTATATATAGAATAACAGATACACGGGAGTGAGTTACAGGCTCGAATCTAATCGAGGGGTTCGGGGGGGTTTTATATATAGAATAACAGATACCCGGGAGTGAGTTACAGGCTGGAATCTAATCGAGGGGCTCAGGGGTTTTATATATAGAATAACAGTTACCCTGGAGTGAATTACAGGCTGGAATTTAATCGCAGGGTTTAGGGGGTCTGTTTCGAGAATAACAGATACCCAGGAGTGAGTTACATGCTGGAATCTCATCGAGGTGTTCGGGGGGTTTACATACAGAATAACAGATACCCGGGAGTGAGGTGCAGGCTGGAATCTAATCGAGGGGTTCGAGGGGTTTACATGCAGAATAATAGATACCAACGAATGAATTACAGGCTGGAATTTAATCGAGGGATTCGGAGGGTTTGTATAGTGAATAACAGATACCCGGGAGAGAGTTACAGGCTGGAATCTAATTGAGGTATTCGGGGGGTTTATATATAGAATAACAAAAACCCGGGCGTGAGTTACATGCTGGAATCTAATCGAGGGGTTCGGGGGGTTTATATATAGAATAACAAATACCCGGGAGTGAGTTACATGCTGGAATCTAATCAAGAGGTTTGGGGTGTTTATATATAGAATAATAGATACCCAGGAGTGAGTAACAGGTTGGAAACTAATCGAGGGGTTCAGGGGGTTTATATCTAGAATAACGGATACCCAGAAGTGAGTTACAGACTGGAATCTAATCGAGGGGTTCGGGGATTTATATATACAATAACAGATAACCTGGAGTGAATTACAGGCAGGAATCTATACGAGGGTTTCGGGGGGTTGCATATAGAACAACAGATACCTTGGAGTGAGTTACAGTCTGGAATCTAATCGAGGTCTTTGGGGGCTTAAATCTAGAATAACTGATACCTGGGAGTGACTTACAGGCTGGAATCTAATCGACGGGTTCGGTGGGTTTATATATAGAATAACAGATACCCGGGAGTGAGTTACAGGCTGGAATCTAATCGAGGGGTTCAGGGAGTTTATATATAGAATAACAAATACCCGGGAGTGAGTTACAGGCTGGAATCTAATCGAGAGGTTCGGGGGGTTTATATATAGAATAACAGATTCCCGGGAGTGAGTTACAGGCTGAAATCTAATCGAGGCGTTCGGGGGGGTTATATATAGAATAACAGATATCCGGGACTGAGTTGCAGGCTCGAATCTAATCGAGGGGTTCGGGGGGTTTATATATAGAATAACAGATACACGGGAGTGAGTTACAGGCTCGAATCTAATCGAGGGGTTCGGGGGGGTTTATATATAGAATAACAGATACCCGGAAGTGAGTTACAGGCTGGAATCTAATCGAGGGATTCGGGGGGTTTATTTCTAGAATAACAGATATCCGGGAGTGAGTTACAGGCTGGAATCAAATTGAGGGGTTCGGGGGATTTATATATAGAATAACAGATATCCGGGAGTGAGTTTCAGGCTGGAATCTAATCAAGAGGTTTGGGGTGTTTATATATAGAATAACAGATACCCGGGAGTGAGTTACATGCTGGAATCTAATCGAGGGATTCGGGGGGTTTATATACAGAATAACAAATACCCGGGAGTGAGTTACATGCTGGAATCTAATCGAGGGGTTCGGGGGGTTTATATATCGAATAACAAATACCCGGGAGTGAGTTACAGGCTGGAATCTAATCGAGGACTTCAGGGAGTTTATATATAGAATAACAGATACCCGGGAGTGAGTTACAGGCTGGAATCTAATCGAGAGGTTCGGGGGGGTTTATATATAGAATAACAGATACACGGGAGTGAGTTACAGGCTGGAATCTAATCGAGAGGTTCCGGGGGTTTATATGTAGATTAACAGATTCCCAGGAGTGAGTTACAGGCTCGAATCTAATCGAGGGGTTCGGGGGGTTTATATATAGAATAACAGATACACGGGAGTGAGTTACAGGCTCGAATCTAATCGAGGGGTTCGGGGGGGTTTTATATATAGAATAACAGATACCCGGGAGTGAGTTACAGGCTGGAATCTAATCGAGGGGCTCAGGGGTTTTATATATAGAATAACAGTTACCCTGGAGTGAATTACAGGCTGGAATTTAATCGCAGGGTTTAGGGGGTCTGTTTCGAGAATAACAGATACCCAGGAGTGAGTTACATGCTGGAATCTCATCGAGGTGTTCGGGGGGTTTACATATAGAATAACAGATACCCGGGAGTGAGGTGCAGGCTGGAATCTAATCGAGGGGTTCGAGGGGTTTACATGCAGAATAATAGATACCAACGAATGCATTACAGGCTGGAATTTAATCGAGGGATTCGGAGGGTTTGTATAGTGAATAACAGATACCCGGGAGAGAGTTACAGGCTGGAATCTAATTGAGGTATTCGGGGGGTTTATATATAGAATAACAAAAACCCGGGCGTGAGTTACATGCTGGAATCTAATCGAGGGGTTCGGGGGGTTTATATATAGAATAACAAATACCCGGGAGTGAGTTACATGCTGGAATCTAATCAAGAGGTTTGGGGTGTTTATATATAGAATAATAGATACCCAGGAGTGAGTAACAGGTTGGAAACTAATCGAGGGGTTCAGGGGGTTTATATCTAGAATAACGGATACCCAGAAGTGAGTTACAGACTGGAATCTAATCGAGGGGTTCGGGGATTTATATATACAATAACAGATAACCTGGAGTGAATTACAGGCAGGAATCTATACGAGGGTTTCGGGGGGTTGCATATAGAACAACAGATACCTTGGAGTGAGTTACAGTCTGGAATCTAATCGAGGTCTTTGGGGGCTTAAATCTAGAATAACTGATACCTGGGAGTGACTTACAGGCTGGAATCTAATCAACGGGTTCGGTGGGTTTATATATAGAATAACAGATACCCGGGAGTGAGTTACAGGCTGGAATCTAATCGAGGGGTTCGGGGGGTTTATATATAGAATAACAGATATCCGGGAGTGAGTTACAGGCTGGAATCTAATCGAGGGGTTCGGGGGGTTTATATATAGAATAACAGATATCCGGGAGTGACTTACAGGCTGGAATCTAATTGAGGGGTTCGGGGGTTTTATATATAGAATAACAGATATCCGGGAGTGAGTTACATGCTGGAATCTAATCGAGGGATTCGGGGGGTTTATTTATAGAATAACAAATACCCGGTAGTGAGTTACAGGCTGGAATCTAATCGAGGGATTCGGGGGGTTTATTTATAGAATAACAAATACCCGGTAGTGAGTTACAGGCTGGAATCTAATCGAGGTGTTCGGTGGGGATTAATATGTCGAACAGCAGATATGGGAGGTGTTGCTACAGTTGTACAGGGCCTTGGTGAGGCCACACCTGGAGTATTGTGGACAGTTTTGGTCTCCTAACTTGAGGAAGGACATTCTTGCTATTGAGGGAGTGCAGCGAAGGTTCACCAGACTGATTCCCGGGATCGCGGGACTGACCTATCAAGAAAGATTGGATCAACTGGGCTTGTATTCACTGGAGTTCAGAAGAATGAGAGGGGACCTCATAGAAACGTTTAAAATTCTGACGGGTTTAGACAGGTTAGATGCAGAAAGAATGTTCCCAATGTTGGGGAAGTCCAGAACCAGGGGTCACAGTCTGAGGATAAGGGGTAAGCCATTTAGGACCGAGATGAGGAGAATCTTCTTCACCCAGAGAGTGGTGAACCTGTGGAATTCTCTACCACAGAAAGTAGTTGAGGCCAATTCACTAAATATATTCAAAAGGGAGTTAGATGAAGTCCTTACTACTCGGGGGATCAAGGGTTATGGCGAGAAAGCAGGAAGGGGGTACTGAAGTTTCATGTTCAGCCATGAACTCATTGAATGGCGGTGCAGGCTAGAAGGGCTGAATGGCCGACTCCTGCACCTACTTTCTATGTTTCCATGTTTCTATACCCGGGAGTGAGTTACAGGCTGGAATCTAATTGAGTGGTCCGGGGGGTTTATATTTAGAATAACAGATACCCGGGAGTGAGTTACAGGCTGGAATCTAATCGAGGGTTTCGGGGGGTTTATATTTAGAATAACAGATACCCGGGGAGTGAGTTACAGGCTGGAATCTAATCGAGGGGTCCGGGGGGTTTATATTTAGAATAACAGATACCCGGGAGTGAGTTACAGGCTGGAATCTAATCGAGGGTTTCGGGGGTTTATATATCGAAAAACAGATACCCAGGAGTGAGTTACAGGCTGGAATCTAATCGAGGGGTTCGGGGGGTTTATATATAGAATAACAGATACCCGGGAGTGAGTTACAGGCTGGAATCTAATCGATGGGCTCGGGGGGGCTTATACATAGAATAACAGATACCCGTGAGTGAGTTACAGGCTGGAATTTTATCAAGGGGTTCGGGTGGTTTTATGTATAGAATAACAGATAACCGGGAGTCAGTTATAGGCTGGAATCTAATCGAGCGGTTCGGGGGGTTTATATATAGAATGACAGATACGCGGGAGTGAGTTACAGGCTACAATCTTATCGAGGCGTTCGGGGGGTTTATATTTCGAATAACTGATACCCGGGAGTGAGTTCCATGCTGGAATCTAATCGAGGAGTTCGGTGGGGTTTATATATAGAATAACAGATACCCGGGAGTGAGTTACAGGCTGGAATCTAATCGAGTGGTTCGGGGGGTTTATATATAGAATAACAGATACCCAGGAGTGAGTTACAGGCTGGAATCTAATCGAGGGCTTCGGTGGGGATTAATATATAGAATAACAGATACCCGGGAGTGAGTTACAGGCTGGAATCTAATCGAGGATTTCGGGGGGTTTATATATAGAATAACAGATACTCGGGAGTGAGTTACAGGCTGGATTCTAATCGGGAGTTCGGGGGGTTTATATATAGAATAACAGATACCCGGTAGTGAGTTACAGGCTGGAATCTAATCGAGGGGTTCGGTGGGTTTATATTTAGAATAACAGATACCCGGGAGTGAGTTACAGGCTGGAATCTAATCGAGGGTTTCGGGGGTTTATATTTAGAATAACAGATACCCGGGAGTGAGTTACAGGCTGGAATCTAATCGAGGGGTTCGGGGGGTTTATATTTAGAATAACAGATACCCGGGAGTGAGTTACAGGCTGGAATCTAATCGAGGGGTTCGGTGGGTTTATATTTAGAATAACAGATACCCGGGAGTGAGTTACAGGCTGGAATCTAATCGAGGGTTTCGGGGGGTTTATATATAGAATAACAGATACCTGGGAGTGAGTTACAGGCTGGAATCTAATCGAGGGGTTCGGGGGGTTTATATTTAGAATAACAGATACCCGGGAATGAGTTACAGGCTGGAATCTAATCGAGGGGTTCGGGGAGTTTATATATAGAATAACAGATACCCGGGAGTGAGTTACAGGCTGGAATCTAATCGAGGGGTTCGGGGAGTTTATATTTCGAATAACAGATACCCGGGAGTGAGTTACAGGCTGGAATCTAATCGAGGGGTTTGGGGGGTTTATATATAGAATAACAGATACCCGGGAGTGAGTTACAGGCTGAAATCTAATCGAGGGATTCGGGGGGGTTTTATATAGAATAACATATACCCGGGAGTGAGTTACAGGCTGGAATCTAATGGAGGGGTTTGGGTGGTTTATATATAGAATAACAGATACCCAGGAGTGAGTTACAGGCTGGAATCTAATCGGGAGTTCGGGGGGTTTTATATATAGAATAACATATACCCGGGAGTGAGTTACAGGCTGGAATCTAATCGAGGGGTTCGGGGGGTTTATATATAGAATAACAGATACCTGGGAGTGAGTTACAGGCTGGAATCTAATCATGAGTTCGGGGGGATTTATATATAGAATAACAGATACCCGGGAGTGAGTTACAGGCTGGAATTTAATCAAGGGGTTCGGTGGGATTTATATATAGAATAACAGATAACCGGGAGTCAGTTACAGGCTGGAATGTAATCGAGGGGTTCGGGGGGTTTATATATAGAATAACAGAGACCTGGGAGTGAGTTACAGGCTGGTATCTAATCGTGAGTTCGGGGGGTTTATATATAGAATAACAGATACCCGGGAGTGAGTTACAGGCTGGAATCTAATCGATGGGTTCGGGTGGTTTATATATAGAATAACAGATACCCGGGAGTGAGTTACAGGCTGGAAACTAATCGAGGAGTTCGGGGGGGTTTATAGGTAGAATAACAGATACCCGGGAGTGAGTTACATGCTGGAATCTAATCGAGGGGTTCGGGTGGTTTATATATAGAATAACAGATACCCGGGAGTGAGTTACAGGCTGGAATCTAATCGATGGGTTCGGTGGGGCTTATATATAGAATAATAGATACCCGGGAGTGAGTTACAGGCAAGAATCTAATCGAGGGGTTCGGGTGGTTTATATATAGAATAACAGATAACCGGGAGTCAGTTACAGGCTGGAATTTAATCGAGGAGTTCGGGGTGGTTTATATTTCAAATAACAGATACCTGGGTGTGAGTTACAGGCTGGAATCTAATCGAGGGGTTCGGGTGGTTTATATATAGAATAACAGATACCTGGGAGTGAGTTACAGGCTGGAATCTAATCGAGGGGTTCGCGGGGTTTATATATAGAATGACAGATACGCGGGAGTGAGTTACAGGCTACAATCTTATCGAGGCGTTCGGGTTGTTTATATTTTGAATAACTGATACCCGGGAGTGAGTTCCATGCTGGAATCTAATCGAGGGGTTCGGTGGGGATTAATATATAGAATAACAGATACCCGGGAGTGAGTTACAGGCTGGAATCTAATCGAGGGTTTCGGTGGGGGTGAATATATAGAATAACAGATACCCGGGAGTGAGTTACAGGCTGGAATCTAATCGGGAGTTCGGGGGGTTTATATATAGAATAACAGATACCCGGGAGTGGTTTACAGGCTGGAATCTAATCGGGAGTTCGGGGGGTTTATATATAGAATAACAGATACCCGGGAGTGAGTTACAGGCTGGAATCTAATCGGGAGTTCGGGGGGTTTATATATAGAATAACAGATACCCGGGAGTGAGTTACAGGCTGGAATCTAATCGAGGGGTCCGGAGGGTTTATATTTGGAATAACAGATACCCGGGAGTGAGTTACAGGATGGAATCTAATCGAGGGGTTCGGGGGGTTTATATTTAGAATAACAGATACCCGGGGAGTGAGTTACAGGCTGGAATCTAATCGAGGAGTTCAGGGTTTTTTTATATAGAATAACAGATACCCGGGAGTGAGTTACAGGCTGGAATCTAATTGAGGGTTTCAGGGGGTTTATATATCGAATAACAGATACCCAGGAGTGAGTTACAGGCTGGAATCTAATCGAGGGGTTCGGGGTGTTTATATCTAGAACAACAGATACCCGGGAGTGAGTTACAGGCTGGAATCTAATCGATGGGCTCGGGGGGGGCTTATACATAGAATAACAGCTACCTGGGAGTGAGTTACAGGCTGGAATCTAATCGACGGGTTCGGGGGGTTTATATATAGAATAACACATACCCGGGAGTGAGTTACAGGCTGGAATCTAATCGAGGGGTTCGGGTGGTTTATATATAGAATAACAGATACCCGGGAGTGAGTTACAGGCTGGAATCTAATCGAGGGGTTCGCGGGGTTTATATATAGAATGACAAATACGTGGGAGTGAGTTACAGGCTACAATCTTATCGAGGTGTTCGGGGGGTTTATATATAGAATAACAGATACCCGGGAGTGAGTTCCATGCTGGAATCTAATCGAGGAGTTCGGAGGGGTTTATATATCGAAAAACAGATACCCAGGAGTGAGTTACAGGCTGGAATCTAATCGAGGGGTTCGGGGGGTTTATATCTAGAATAACAGATGCCTGGGAGTGAGTTGCAGGCTGGAATCTAATCGAGGGGTTCGCGGGGTTTATATATAGAATAACAGATGCCTGGGAGTGAGTTGCAGGCTGGAATCTAATCGAGGGGCTCGGGTGGTTTATATAGAGACTAACAGATACCTGGGGGTGAGTTAAAGGCTGGAATCTAATTGAGGGGTTCGCGGGGTTTATATATAGAATAACAGATACCTGGGAGTGAGTTACAGGCTGGAATCTAATCGAGGGGTTCGGGGGGTTTATATATAGAATAACAGATACCCGGGAGTGAGTTAACGGCTGGAATCTAATCGAGGGGTTCGGGGGCTTTATATATAGAATAACAGATACCCGGGAGTGAGTTACAGGCTGGAATGTAATCGAGGGGTTCGGTGGGGATTAATATATAGAATAACAGATACCCGGGAGTGAGTTACAGGCTGGAATCTAATCGAGGGTTTCTGTGGGGGTTAATATATAGAATAACAGATACCCGGGAGTGAGTTACAGGCTGGAATCTAATCGAGGGGTTTGGTGGGGATTAATATATAGAACAACAGATACCCGGGAGTGAGTTACAGGATGGAATCTAATCGAGGGGTTCGGGGGGTTTATATTTAGAATAACAGATACCCGGGAGTGAGTTACAGGCTGGAATCTAATCGAGGAGTTCAGGGTTTTTTTATATAGAATAACAGATACCCGGGAGTGAGTTACAGGCTGGAATCTAATTGAGGGTTTCAGGGGGTTTATATATCGAATAACAGATACCCAGGAGTGAGTTACAGGCTGGAATCTAATCGAGGGGTTCGGGGTGTTTATATCTAGAACAACAGATACCCGGTAGTGAGTTACAGGCTGGAATCTAATCGATGGGCTCGGGGGGGGCTTATACATAGAATAACAGCTACCTGGGAGTGAGTTACAGGCTGGAATCTAATCGACGGGTTCGGGGGGTTTATATATAGAATAACACATACCCGGGAGTGAGTTACAGGCTGGAATCTAATCGAGGGGTTCGGGTGGTTTATATATAGAATAACAGATACCCGGGAGTGAGTTACAGGCTACAATCTTATCGAGGTGTTCGGGGGGTTTATATATAGAATAACAGATACCCGGGAGTGAGTTCCATGCTGGAATCTAATCGAGGGGTTCGGGGGGTTTATATATAGAAAAACAGATACCCAGGAGTGAGTTACAGGCTGGAATCTAATCGAGGGGTTCGGGGGGTTTATATCTAGAATAACAGATGCCTGGGAGTGAGTTGCAGGCTGGAATCTAATCGAGGAGTTCAGGGGGTTTATATCTAGAATAACAGATGCCTGGGAGTGAGTTGCAGGCTGGAATCTAATCGAGGGGCTCGGGTGGTTTATATATAGAATAACAGATACCCGGGAGTGAGTTAACGGCTGGAATCTAATCGAGGGGTTCGGGGGCTTTATATATAGAATAACAGATACCCGGGAGTGAGTTACAGGCTGGAATCTAATCGAGGGGTTTGGTGGGGATTAATATATAGAATAACAGATACCCGGGAGTGAGTTACAGGCTGGAATCTAATCGAGGGTTTCGGTGGGGGTGAATATATAGAATAACAGATACCCGGGAGTGAGTTACAGGCTGGAATCTAATCGGGAGTTCGGGGGGTTTATATATAGAATAACAGATACCCGGGAGTGGTTTACAGGCTGGAATCTAATCGGGAGTTCGGGGGGTTTATATATAGAATAACAGATACCCGGGAGTGAGTTACAGGCTGGAATCTAATCGGGAGTTCGGGGGGTTTATATATAGAATAACAGATACCCGGGAGTGAGTTACAGGCTGGAATCTAATCGAGGGGTCCGGAGGGTTTATATTTGGAATAACAGATACCCGGGAGTGAGTTACAGGATGGAATCTAATCGAGGGGTTCGGGGGGTTTATATTTAGAATAACAGATACCCGGGGAGTGAGTTACAGGCTGGAATCTAATCGAGGAGTTCAGGGTTTTTTTATATAGAATAACAGATACCCGGGAGTGAGTTACAGGCTGGAATCTAATTGAGGGTTTCAGGGGGTTTATATATCGAATAACAGATACCCAGGAGTGAGTTACAGGCTGGAATCTAATCGAGGGGTTCGGGGTGTTTATATCTAGAACAACAGATACCCGGGAGTGAGTTACAGGCTGGAATCTAATCGATGGGCTCGGGGGGGGCTTATACATAGAATAACAGCTACCTGGGAGTGAGTTACAGGCTGGAATCTAATCGACGGGTTCGGGGGGTTTATATATAGAATAACACATACCCGGGAGTGAGTTACAGGCTGGAATCTAATCGAGGGGTTCGGGTGGTTTATATATAGAATAACAGATACCCGGGAGTGAGTTACAGGCTGGAATCTAATCGAGGGGTTCGCGGGGTTTATATATAGAATGACAAATACGTGGGAGTGAGTTACAGGCTACAATCTTATCGAGGTGTTCGGGGGGTTTATATATAGAATAACAGATACCCGGGAGTGAGTTCCATGCTGGAATCTAATCGAGGAGTTCGGAGGGGTTTATATATCGAAAAACAGATACCCAGGAGTGAGTTACAGGCTGGAATCTAATCGAGGGGTTCGGGGGGTTTATATCTAGAATAACAGATGCCTGGGAGTGAGTTGCAGGCTGGAATCTAATCGAGGGGTTCGCGGGGTTTATATATAGAATAACAGATGCCTGGGAGTGAGTTGCAGGCTGGAATCTAATCGAGGGGCTCGGGTGGTTTATATAGAGACTAACAGATACCTGGGGGTGAGTTAAAGGCTGGAATCTAATTGAGGGGTTCGCGGGGTTTATATATAGAATAACAGATACCTGGGAGTGAGTTACAGGCTGGAATCTAATCGAGGGGTTCGGGGGGTTTATATATAGAATAACAGATACCCGGGAGTGAGTTAACGGCTGGAATCTAATCGAGGGGTTCGGGGGCTTTATATATAGAATAACAGATACCCGGGAGTGAGTTACAGGCTGGAATGTAATCGAGGGGTTCGGTGGGGATTAATATATAGAATAACAGATACCCGGGAGTGAGTTACAGGCTGGAATCTAATCGAGGGTTTCTGTGGGGGTTAATATATAGAATAACAGATACCCGGGAGTGAGTTACAGGCTGGAATCTAATCGAGGGGTTTGGTGGGGATTAATATATAGAACAACAGATACCCGGGAGTGAGTTACAGGATGGAATCTAATCGAGGGGTTCGGGGGGTTTATATTTAGAATAACAGATACCCGGGAGTGAGTTACAGGCTGGAATCTAATCGAGGAGTTCAGGGTTTTTTTATATAGAATAACAGATACCCGGGAGTGAGTTACAGGCTGGAATCTAATTGAGGGTTTCAGGGGGTTTATATATCGAATAACAGATACCCAGGAGTGAGTTACAGGCTGGAATCTAATCGAGGGGTTCGGGGTGTTTATATCTAGAACAACAGATACCCGGTAGTGAGTTACAGGCTGGAATCTAATCGATGGGCTCGGGGGGGGCTTATACATAGAATAACAGCTACCTGGGAGTGAGTTACAGGCTGGAATCTAATCGACGGGTTCGGGGGGTTTATATATAGAATAACACATACCCGGGAGTGAGTTACAGGCTGGAATCTAATCGAGGGGTTCGGGTGGTTTATATATAGAATAACAGATACCCGGGAGTGAGTTACAGGCTGGAATCTAATCGAGGGGTTCGCGGGGTTTATATATAGAATGACAAATACGTGGGAGTGAGTTACAGGCTACAATCTTATCGAGGTGTTCGGGGGGTTTATATATAGAATAACAGATACCCGGGAGTGAGTTCCATGCTGGAATCTAATCGAGGGGTTCGGGGGGTTTATATATAGAAAAACAGATACCCAGGAGTGAGTTACAGGCTGGAATCTAATCGAGGGGTTCGGGGGGTTTATATCTAGAATAACAGATGCCTGGGAGTGAGTTGCAGGCTGGAATCTAATCGAGGAGTTCAGGGGGTTTATATCTAGAATAACAGATGCCTGGGAGTGAGTTGCAGGCTGGAATCTAATCGAGGGGCTCGGGTGGTTTATATATAGAATAACAGATACCCGGGAGTGAGTTAACGGCTGGAATCTAATCGAGGGGTTCGGGGGCTTTATATATAGAATAACAGATACCCGGGAGTGAGTTACAGGCTGGAATCTAATCGAGGGGTTTGGTGGGGATTAATATATAGAATAACAGATACCCGGGAGTGAGTTACAGGCTGGAATCTAATCGAGGGTTTCTGTGGGGGTTAATATATAGAATAACAGATACCCGGGAGTGAGTAACAGGCTGGAATCTAATCGAGGGGTTTGGTGGGGATTAATATATAGAACAACAGATACCCGGGAGTGAGTTACAGGCTGGAATCTAATCGGGAGTTCGGGGGGTTTATATATAGAATAACAGATACCCGGGAGTGAGTTACAGGCTGGAATCTAATCGAGTGGTTCGGTGGGGATTAATATGTCGAACAGCAGATACCCGAGAGTGAGTTACAGGCTGGAATCTAATCGAGGGGTCCGGGGGGTTTATATTTAGAATAACAGATACCCGGGAGTGAGTTACAGGCTGGAATCTAATCGAGGGGTTCGGTGGGGTTTATATTTAGAATAACAGATACCCGGGGAGTGAGTTACAGGCTGGAATCTAATCGAGGGGTTCGGGGAGTTTATATATAGAATAACAGATACCCGGGAGTGAGTTAAAGGCTGGAATCTAATCGAGGGGTTCGGGGGGTTTATATATAGAATAACAGATACCCGGGAGTGAGTTGCAGGCTGGAATCTAATCGTGGGGATCGGGGGGTTTCTATCTAGAATAACAGATACCCGGGAGTGAGTTACAGGCTGGAATCTAATCGAGGGGTTCGGGGGGTTTATATATATAATAACAGATACCCGGGAGTGAGTTACAGGCTGGAATCTAATCGAGTGGTTCGGGGGGTTTATATATATAATAACAGATACTCGGGAGTGAGTTACAGGCTGGAATCTAATCGAGGGTTTCAGGGGGTTTATATATAGAATAACAGATACCTGGGAGTGAGTTACAGGCTGGAAACTAATCGTGAGTTCGGGGGGTTTATATTTTGAATAACAGATACCCGGGAGTGAGTTACACCATGGAATGTAATCCATGAGTTCGGGGGGGTTTATATATAGAATAACAGACACCCGGACGTGAGTTACAGGCTGGAATCTAATCGAGGGGTTCGGGAGGTTTATATATAGAATAACAGATACCCGGGAGTGAGTTACAGGCTGGAATCTAATCGAGGGGTTCGGGGGGTTTATATATAGAATAACAGATACCCGGGAGTGAGTTACAGGCTGGAATCTAATCGAGGGGTTCGGGAGGTTTATATATAGAATGACAGATACGCGGGAGTGAGTTACAGGCTACAATCTTATCGAGGCATTCGGGTGGTTTATATTTCGAATAACTGATACCCGGGAGTGAGTTCCATGCTGGAATCTAATCGAGGAGTTCGGTGGGGTTAATATATAGAATAACAGATACCCGGGAGTGAGTTACAGGCTGGAATCTAATCGAGGGTTTCGGTGGGGGTTAATATATAGAATAACAGATACCCGGGAGTGAGTTACAGGCTGGAATCTAATCGAGGGTTTCGGTGGGGTTTAATATATAGAATAACAGATAACCGGGAGTGAGTTACAGGCTGGAATCTAATCGAGGGGATCGGGGGGTTTATATTTAGAATAACAGATACCCGGGAGTGAGTTACAGGCTGGAATCTAATCGAGAGGTTCGGGGGGTTTATATATAGAATAACAGATACCTGGGAGTGAGTTACAGGCTGGAATCTAATCGAGGGGTTCGGGGGGTTTATATATAGAATAACAGATACCCGGGAGTGAGTTACAGGCTGGAATCTAATCGAGGGGTTCGGGGGGTTTATATATAGAATAACAGATACGCGGGAGTGAGTTACAGGCTGGAATCTAATCGAGGGGTTCGGGGGGTTTATATATAGAATAACAGATACCCGGGATATATGAAGAGATAATGCTCGATATATTCAGGTGTGTGACCTTCCTTACGAATCGGAAGAGTGAGCGATGTAACAGGTATGTGAGGAGGTGCAGAGGGAGAGATCGGGCAAGGTGAGCAATGATTATGAGGGGAAGGTATTTGATTGGAGGGATTAATTGACAGAAGTAATGATGGTGCGATGTGGAGTGGTTGAGAATAGGTGTTGGAGGTATTGACCTGGTTTATATATAGAATAACATCTGCTTGGCAGTACTTTGTATCTCGCATTCTAGAGAAACAGAAACTGAATCTCCAAAATAGGTTTCCGTTTTAATCTCAGTTTCTATTTCTCCCTGTTATCTTGATGTGATCTAAAACTCGACTGCCCCGTGTCCTAACTCACACCGAGTCCCACTCACCCATCACCCCCTGTGCTCACTGCCCCGTGTCCTAACTCACACCCAGTCCCACTCACCCATCACCCCCTGTGCTCACTGCCCCGTGTCCTAACTCACACCCAGTCCCTCTCACCCATCGCCCCCTGTGCTCACTGCCCCGTGTCCTAACTCACACCCAGTCCCACTCACCCATCACCCCCCTGTGCTCACTGCCCCGTGTCCTAACTCACACCCAGTCCCACTCACCCATCGCCCCCTGTGCTCACTGCCCCGTGTCCTAACTCGCACCGAGTCCCACTCACCCATCACCCCCTGTGCTCACTGCCCCGTGTCCTAACTCACACCCAGTCCCACTCACCCATCACCCCCTGTGCTCACTGCCCCATGTCCTAACTCACACTGAGTCCCACTCACCCATCACCCCCTGTGCTCACTGACCCGTGCCCTAACTCACACCCAGTCCCACTCACCCATCACCCCCTGTGCTCACTGCCCCATGTCCTAACTCGCACCGAGTCCCGCTCACCCATCACCCCCTGTGCTCACTGCCCCGTGTCCTAACTCGCACCGAGTCCCGCTCACCCATCACCCCCTGTGCTCACTGCCCCGTGTCCTAACTCACACCCAGTCCCGCTCACCCATCACCCCCTGTGCTCACTGTCCCCATGTCCTAACTCGCACCGAGTCCCACTCACCCATCACCCCCTGTGCTCACTGTCCCGTGTCCTAACTCACACCCAGTCCCACTCACCCATCACCCCCTGTGCTCACTGCCCCGTGTCCTAACTCGCACCAAGTCCCACTCACCCATCACCCCCTGTGCTCACTGTCCCCGTGTCCTAACTCACACCGAGTCCCACTCACCCATCACCCCCTGTGCTCACTGCCCCATGTCCTAACTCACACCGAGTCCCACTCACCCATCACGCCCTGTGCTCACTGCCCCGTGTCCGAACTCACACCCAGTCCCACTCACCCATCACCCCCTGTGCTCACTGCCCCGTGTCCTAACTCGCACCCAGTCCCACTCACCCATCACCCCCTGTGCTCACTGCCTCGTGTCCTAACTCGCACCCAGTCCCACTCACCCATCACCCCCTGTGCTCACTGCCCCGTGTCCTAACTCGCACCCAGTCCCACTCACCCATCACCCCCTGTGCTCACTGCCCCGTGTCCTAACTCGCACCCAGTCCCACTCACCCATCACCCCCTGTACTCACTGCCCCGTGTCCTAACTCACACCAAGTCCCGCTCACCCATCACCCCCCTGTGCTCACTGCCCCGTGTCCTAACTCACACTGAGTCCCGTTCACCCATCACCCCCTGTGCTCACTGCCCCGTGTCCTAACTCACACCAAGTCCCGCTCACCCATCACCCCACTGTGCTCACTGCCCCGTGTCCTAACTCACACCCAGTCCCACTCACCCATCACCCCCTCTGCTCACTGCCCCGTGTCCTAACTCGCATCCAGTCCCACTCACCCATCACCCCCTGTGCTCACTGCCCCGTGTCCTAACTCACACCAAGTCACGCTCACCCATCACCCCCATGTGCTCACTGCCCCGTGTCCTAACTCACACCCAGTCCCACTCACCCATCACCCCCTGTGCTCACTGCCCCGTGTCCTAACTCACACCGAGTCCCACTCACCCATCACCCCCTGTGCTCACTGCCCCGTGTCCTAACTCACACCCAGTCCCACTCACCCATCACCCCCTGTGCTCACTGCTCCCGTGTCCTAACTCACACCGAGTCCCACTCACCCATCACCCCCTGTGCTCACTGCCCCCGTGTCCTAACTCACACCGAGTCCCACTCACCCATCACCCCCTGTGCTCACTGCCCCGTGTCCTAACTCACACCCAGTCCCACTCACCCATCACCCCCTGTGCTCACTGCCCCCGTGTCCTAACTCGCACCAAGTCCCACTCACCCATCACCCCCTGTGCTCACTGTCCCGTGTCCTAACTCACACCCAGTCCCACTCACCCATCACCCCCTGTGCTCACTGCCCCGTGTCCTAACTCACACCGAGTCCCACTCACCCATCACCCCCTGTGCTCACTGCCCCCGTGTCCGAACTCACACCAAGTCCCACTCACCCATCACCCCCTGTGCCCACTGCCCCGTGTCCTAACTCACACCAAGTCCCGCTCACCCATCACCCCCTGTGCTCACTGACCCGTGTCCTAACTCACACCCAGTCCCACTCACCCATCACCCCCTGTGCTCCATGCCCCGTGTCCTAACTCGCACCGAGTCCCGCTCACCCATCACCCCCTGTGCTCACTGCCCCGTGTCCTAACTCGCACCGAGTCCCACTCACCCATCACCCCCTGTGCTCACTGTCCCGTGTCCTAACTCACACCGAGTCCCACTCACCCATCACCCCCTGTGCTCACTGTCCCGTGTCCTAACTCGCACCGGGTCCCACTCACCCATCACCCCCTGTACTCACTGCCCCGTGTCCTAACTCACACCCAGTCCCGCTCACCCATCACCCCCTGTGCTCACTGCCCCGTGTCCTAACTCGCACCGAGTCCCACTCACCCATCACCCCCTGTGCTCACTGCCCCGTGTCCTAACTCGCACCGAGTCCCACTCACCCATCACCCACTGTGCTCACTGCCCCGTGTTCTAACTCACACCGAGTCCCACTCACTCATCATCCCCTGTGCTCACTGCCCCGTGTCTTATCTCACACCGAGTCCCACTCACTCAACACCCCCTGTGCTCACTGCCCCGTGTCCTAACTCGCACCGAGTCCCACTCACCCATCACCCCCTGTACTCACTGCCCCGTGTCCTAACTCACACCCAGTCCCGCTCACCCATCACCCCCTGTGCTCACTGCCCCGTGTCCTAACTCGCACCGAGTCCCACTCACCCATCACCCCCTGTGCTCACTGCCCCGTGTCCTAACTCACACCGAGTCCCGCTCACCCATCACCCCCTGTGCTCACTGCCCCGTGTCCTAACTCGCACCGAGTCCCACTCACCCATCACCCCCTGTGCTCACTGCCCCGTGTTCTAACTCACACCGAGTCCCACTCATCCATCACCCCCTGTGCTCACTGCCCCGTGTCTTATCTCACACCAAGTCCCACTCACTCAACACCCGCTGTGCTCACTGCCCCGTGTCCTAACTCGCACCGAGTCCCACTCACCCATCACCCCCTGTGCTCACTGCCCCGTGTCCTAACTCGCACCGAGTCCCACTCACCCATCACCCCCTGTGCTCACTGCCCCGTGTCCTAACTCACACCCAGTCCCACTCACCCATCACCCCCTGTGCTCACTGCCCCGTGTCCTAACTCACACCCAGTCCCACTCACCCATCACCCTCTGTGCTCACTGCCCCGTGTCCTAACTCGCACCGAGTCCCACTCACCCATCACCCCCTGTGCTCACTGTCCCGTGTTTTATCTCACACCGAGTCCCACTCACTCAACACCCCCTGTGCTCACTGCCCCGTGTCCTAACTCGCACCGAGTCCCACTCACCCATCACCCCCTGTGCTCACTGCCCCGTGTCCTAACTCACACCAAGTCCCGCTCACCCATCACCCCCTGTGCTCACTGCCCCGTGTCCTAACTCGCACCGAGTCCCACTCACCCATCACCCCCTGTGCTCACTGCCCCGTGTCCTAACTCACACCCAGTCCCACTCACCCATCACCCCCTGTGCTCACTGCCCCGTGTCCTAACTCACACCCAGTCCCACTCACCCATCACCCTCTGTGCTCACTGCCCCGTGTCCTAACTCGCACCGAGTCCCACTCACCCATCACCCCCTGTGCTCACTGTCCCGTGTTTTATCTCACACCGAGTCCCACTCACTCAACACCCCCTGTGCTCACTGCCCCGTGTCCTAACTCGCACCGAGTCCCACTCACCCATCACCCCCTGTGCTCACTGCCCCGTGTCCTAACTCACACCAAGTCCCGCTCACCCATCACCCCCTGTGCTCACTGCCCCGTGTCCTAACTCGCACCGAGTCCCGCTCACCCATCACCCCCTGTGCTCACTGCCCCGTGTCCTAACTCGCACCAAGTCCCACTCACCCATCACCCCCTGTGCTCACTGCCCTGTGTCCTAACTCGCACCGAGTCCCACTCACCCATCACCCCCTGTGCTCACTGCCCTGTGTCCGAACTCGCACCGAGTCCCACTCACCCATCACCCCCTGTGCTCACTGCCCCGTGTCCTAACTCGCACCGAGTCCCACTCACCCATCACCCCCTGTGCTCACTGCCCCGTGTCCTAACTCGCACCGAGTCCCGCTCACACATCACCCCCTGTGCTCACTGACCTACATTGGCTCCCGGTTAAGCAATGCCTCTATTTCAAAATTACAAATCGCCCCCTCCCTATCGCTATAACCGCCTACATAACACCCCGAGATCTCTGCCCTCCTCTAATCCTGCCCTCCTGACCATCCCTGATTATAATCGCTCCACCATCGGTGGCCCTGCCTTCTGTTGCCTGGACCACCAAGCTCTGGAACTCCCTCCCTAAACCTCTCCACCTCTCTACCTCTCTCTCCTCCTTCAAGACACTCCTTAAAACCGACCTCTGTGACCCAGCTTTTGGTCACCTGCCACTCATACCTCCTGATGTGGCTCGGTGTCAAATATTGTCTGATAATCGCTCCTGTGGAGCACCTTGAGATGTTTCACCACGTTAAAGGTGCTATGTATATGCCAGTTGTTGTTGTTGTTGCGAGTCTTCTTTCCGAGGGTGTGCCATGAGGGGAAAGCTGACCAACCTTGTTCCGTCAAGCAACAGCACTGGTACAGATTATCCGGCCGTTTATCACATTACCGTGTGTGGGAGCTTGCTGTGCGCAAATTAACTGCCGCGTTTCCCGCATTGCAACAGTGACCACACTCCAAAAGCACCTCATTGGCTGTAAGGAGCCTTGGTACGACCTGAGGTCTTGAATGGCGCTATCTGAATGCAGTCTTACAAGTCGAAGCTTTTCCGCTCCCCAGTCTCGGGCCTCCTCGTGACTCCAGTCCCTCTGCACTTGGTTGGCTCCGAATGCCCGCGGGGCAAGGTGAAGGGGGGTTGGGTGTGGGGCAATCAACGTCGCCCTGGCACAGCTCGGGAATTTTCCCTTCGTTCCCGCTTGCGGTCAGGCCAAGAATCTTTTGCGTTTGGAATAGGTTCGGTCACGTAAACGGTCGTTGTCACGGTTACAGTGGGTCTCCCGACCGCTGTTTGCTCTCCAAGTTCTTATACAATCATAGAATCACAGAAATTCACGGCGCGGGAGGAGGCCATTCGGCCCATCGTGTCCGTGTCGGCCGACCAAGAGCTACCCAGCCTAATCCCACTTTCCCGCTCTGGGTCCGTAGCCCTGCAGGTTACGACACTTCAGGTGCACATCCAGGTACTGTTTAAATGTGGTGAGGGTTTCTGCCTCTACCACCCTTTCAGGCCGTGAGTTCCACCCCAGACCCCCACCACCCTCTGGGTGAAGACATTTCCCCTCAAATCCCCTCTAAACCTCCCCCCCAATTACTTTCAATCTGTGCCCCCTGGTTGTTGACCCCTCTGCCAAGGGAAACAGGTCCTTCCTACCCACTCTATCCAGGCCCCTCATCATTTTATACACCTCAATCAGGTCTCCCCTCAGCCTCCTCTGTTCCAAAGAAAACAACCCCAGCCGATCCAATCTTTCCTCATCGCTAAAATTCTCCAGTCCCGGCAATATCCTGGTAAATCTCCTCTGCACCCTCTCCAGTGCAACATCCTGGTAAATCTCCTCTGTACCCTCTCCAGTGCAACATCCTGGTAAATCTCCTCTGTACCCTCTCCAGTGCAACATCCTGGTAAACCTCCTCTGTACCCTCTCCAGTGCAACATCCTGGTAAATCTCCTCTGTACCCTCTCCAGTGCAACATCCTGGTAAATCTCCTCTGTACCCTCTCCAGTGCAACATCCTGGTAAACCTCCTCTGTACACTCTCCAGTGCAACATCCTGGTAAATCTCCTCTGTACCCTCTCCAGTGCAACATCCTGGTAAATCTCCTCTGTACCCTCTCCAGTGCAACATCCTGGTAAATCGACTCTGTACCCTCTCCAGTGCAACATCCTGGTAAATCTCCTCTGTACCCTCTCCAGTGCAACATCCTGGTAAATCTCCTCTGTACCCTCTCCAGTGCAACATCCTGGTAAACCTCCTCTGTACCCTCTCCAGTGCAACATCCTGGTAAATCTCCTCTGCACCCTCTCCAGTGCAACATCCTGGTAAATCTCCTCTGTACCCTCTCCAGTGCAACATCCTGGTAAATCTCCTCTGTACCCTCTCCAGTGCAACATCCTGGTAAACCTCCTCTGTACCCTCTCCAGTGCAACATCCTGGTAAATCTCCTCTGCACCCTCTCCAGTGCAATATCCTGGTAAATCTCCTCTGTACCCTCTCCAGTGCAACATCCTGGTAAATCTCCTCTGTACCCTCTCCAGTGCAACATCCTGGTAAATCTCCTCTGTACCCTCTCCAGTGCAACATCCTGGTAAACCTCCTCTGTACCCTCTCCAGTGCAACATCCTGGTAAACCTCCTCTGTACCCTCTCCAGTGCAACATCCTGGTAAACCTCCTCTGTACCCTCTCCAGTGCAACATCCTGGTAAACCTCCTCTGTACCCTCTCCAGTGCAACATCCTGGTAAATCTCCTCTGTACCCTCTCCAGTGCAACATCCTGGTAAATCTCCTCTGTACCCTCTCCAGTGCAACATCCTGGTAAATCTCCTCTGTACCCTCTCCAGTGCAACATCCTGGTAAACCTCCTCTGTACCCTCTCCAGTGCAACATCCTGGTAAATCTCCTCTGCACCCTCTCCAGTGCAACATCCTGGTAAATCTCCTCTGTACCCTCTCCAGTGCAACATCCTGGTAAATCTCCTCTGTACCCTCTCCAGTGCAACATCCTGGTAAACCTCCTCTGTACCCTCTCCAGTGCAACATCCTGGTAAATCTCCTCTGTACCCTCTCCAGTGCAACATCCTGGTAAATCTCCTCTGTACCCTCTCCAGTGCAACATCCTGGTAAATCTCCTCTGTACCCTCTCCAGTGCAACATCCTGGTAAATCTCCTCTGCACCCTCTCCAGTGCAGTCACATCTTTCCTGTAATGTGGTGACCAGACCGGCACGCAGTACTCCAGCTGTGGGCTAACCAGTGTTTTATACTGGCATGTGAAGTTCTGCTGCACACAACTGCCTCCGACACATCAGACTGTTGCTGGACAGTGTCCTGGGCCCAACCATCGTCAGTTGCTCCATCAATGACGTTCCCTCCATCATAAGGTCAGAGGTGGGGATGTTCGCTCAGTGCCATTCGCGACTCCCCAGATAATGAATCAGTCCGTGCCCGCGTACAGCAAAACCTGGACAACATTCAGGCTTGGGCTGGTAAGTGGCAAGTCACATTGGTGCCACACAAGTGCCAGGCAATGACTATCTCCAACAAGCGAGAGTCTAACACCGCCCCTTGACATTCAACAGTACTACCATCACCCAATCCCCCACCATCACCATCCTGGGGGTCGGCATTGACCAGAAACTTAACCGGACCAGTCACATAAATACCGTGGTTACAAGGGCAGGTCAGAGGCTGGGTATTCTACAGCGAGAGTCTCACCTCCTGACTCCCCAAAGCCTTCCCACCATCGACACGCCACAAGTCAGGAGTGTGAGGGAACACTCCCCACTCGCCTGGATGAGTTGCAGCTCCAACAACACTCGAGAAGCTCGACACCATCCAGGACAAAGCAGGCCGCTCGATGGGCCCACTCCCCACCACCTCCAACACTCACTCCCTCCACCACCTCCAACACTCACTCCCTCCACCACCTCCAACACTCACTCCCTCCACCACCTCCAACATTCACTGCCTCCACCACCTCCAACACTCACTCCCTCCACCACCTCCAACACTCACTCCCTCCACCACCTCCAACACTCACTGCCTCCACTGCCTCCAACACTCACTCCCTCCACCACCTCCAACACTCACTCCCTCCACCACCTCCAACACTCCCTCCCTCCACCACCTCCAACACTCACTCCCTCCACCGCCTCCAACACTCACTCCCTCCACCACCTCCAACACTCACTCCCTCCACCACCTCCAACACTCACTCCCTCCACCACCTCCAACACTCACTCCCTCCACCACCTCCAACACTCACTCCCTCCACCACCTCCAACACTCACTCCCTCCACCACCTCCAACACTCACTCCCTCCACCACCTCCAACACTCACTCCCTCCACCACCTCCAACACTCACTCCCTCCACCACCTCCAACACTCACTCCCTCCACCACCTCCAACACTCACTCCCTCCACCACCTCCAACACTCACTCCCTCCACCACCTCCAACACTCACTCCCTCCACCACCTCCAACACTCACTCCCTCCACCGCCTCCAACACTCACTCCCTCCACCGCCTCCAACACTCACTCCCTCCACCACCTCCAACACTCACTCCCTCCACCACCTCCAACACTCACTCCCTCCACCACCTCCAACACTCACTCCCTCCACCACCTCCAACACTCACTCCCTCCACCACCTCCAACACTCCCTCCCTCCACCACCTCCAACACTCACTCCCTCCACCACCTCCAACACTCACTCCCTCCACCACCTCCAACACTCACTCCCTCCACCGCCTCCAACACTCACTCCCTCCACCGCCTCCAACACTCACTCCCTCCACCGCCTCCAACACTCCCTCCCTCCACCACCTCCAACACTCACTCCCTCCACCACCTCCAACACTCACTCCCTCCACCACCTCCAACACTCACTCCCTCCACCACCTCCAACACTCACTCCCTCCACCACCTCCAACACTCACTCCCTCCACCACCTCCAACACTCACTCCCTCCACCACCTCCAACACTCACTCCCTCCACCACCTCCAACACTCACTCCCTCCACCGCCTCCAACACTCACTCCCTCCACCTCCTCCAACACTCACTCCCTCCACCACCTCCAACACTCACTCCCTCCACCACCTCCAACACTCACTCCCTCCACCACCTCCAACACTCACTCCCTCCACCACCTCCAACACTCACTGCCTCCACCACCTCCAATACTCACTCCCTCCACCACCTCCAACACTCACTCCCTCCACCACCTCCAACACTCACTCCCTCCACCACCTCCAACACTCACTCCCTCCACCACCTCCAACACTCACTCCCTCCACCACCTCCAACACTCACTCCCTCCACCACCTCCAACACTCACTGCCTCCACCACCTCCAATACTCACTCCCTCCACCACCTCCAACACTCACTCCCTCCACCACCTCCAACACTCACTCCCTCCACCACCTCCAACACTCACTCCCTCCACCACCTCCAACACTCACTCCTTCGACCACCTCCAACACTCACTCCCTCCACCACCGGCGCACCGTGGCTGCAGTGTGCACCGTCTACAAGATGCACCGCGGCAACTCGCCAAGGCTTCTTCGGCAGCACCTCCCAAACCCGCGGCAGTATTGAGGGAGTGCCGCACTGTCGGAGGGGCAGTACTGAGGGAGTGCCGCACTGTCGGAGGGGCAGTACTGAGGGAGCGCCGCACTGTTGGAGGGACAGTACTGAGGGAGCGCCGCACTATCAGAGGGGCAGTACTGAGGGAGCACCGCACTGTCAGAGGGACAGTACTGAGGGACTGCCGCACTATCAGAGGGGCAGTACTGAGGGAGCACCGCACTGTCAGAGGGACAGTACTGAGGGAGTGCCGCACTATCAGAGGGGCAGTACTGAGGGAGCACCGCACTGTCGGAGGGGCAGTACTGAGGGAGCACCGCACTGTCGGAGGGGCAGTACTGAGGGAGTGGCACACTGTCGGAGGGACAGTACTGAGGGAGCGCCGCACTGTCGGAGGGACAGTACTGAGGGAACGCCGCACTGTCGGAGGGGCAGTACTGAGGGAGTGGCACACTGTCGGAGGGGCAGTACTGAGGGAGCGCCGCACTGTCGGAGGGGCAGTACTGAGGGAGTGCCGCACTATCAGAGGGGCAGTACTGAGGGAGCACTGCACTGTCGGAGGGGCAGTACTGAGGGACGCCGCACTGTCGGAGGGGCAGTACTGAGGGAGTGCCGCACTATCAGAGGGGCAGTACTGAGGGAGCACCGCACTGTCGGAGGGGCAGTACTGAGGGAGCACCGCACTGTCGGAGGGGCAGTACTGAGGGAGCACCGCACTGTCGGAGGGGCAGTACTGAGGGAGCGCCGCACTGTCGGAGGGGCAGTACTGAGGGAACGCCGCACTGTCGGAGGGACAGTACTGAGGGAGCACCGCACTGTCGGAGGGGCAGTACTGAGGGAGCACCGCACTGTCGGAGGGGCAGTACTGAGGGAACGCCGCACTGTCGGAGGGACAGTACTGAGGGAGCCCCGCACTGTCGGAGGGGCCGTCTTTAGGATGAGACGTTAAACCGAGGCCCCGTCTGCTCTCTCAGGTGGATGTAAAAGATCCCATGGCACTATTTGGAAGAAGAGCAGGGGGACTTCTCCCCGGTGTCCTGGGGCAAAGATTTATCCCTCAATCAATGTCACTAAAACAGATGATCGGGTCATTATCACATTGATGTGTGTGGGAGCTTGCTGTGCACAAATTGCCTGCCGCGTTTCCCACAATACAACAGTGACCACACTCCTAAAATACTTCACTGGTATAAAGTGCATTGAGACATCCGGTGGCCATGAAAGGCACGATATAAATGCAAATCCCTATTTTTCTTTGCATATACTATCGTTGTTTCTCTGAGGACGTGGGGAAATGCTGCCATCTACTGGGCAAAGGGTGCAGTGACAGCTTTATAACACTGGCCCGTGACAGAGCAGGAGAGTGAGGGGGAGAGGGGGAGAGAGTGAGGGGGAGAGAGTGAGGGGGAGGGGGAGAGAGTGAGGGGGAGAGAGGGAGGGGGAGAGAGTGAGGGGGAGAGGGAGAGAGTGAGGGGGAGGGGGAGAGAGGGGGAGAGAGTGAGGGGGAGAGAGTGAGGTGGAGAGAGTGAGGGGGAGAGGGAGAGAGTGAGGGGGAGAGTGAGGTGGAGAGAGTGAGGGGGAGGGGGAGAGAGGGGGAGAGAGTGAGGGGGAGAGAGTGAGGGGGAGGGGGAGAGAGTGAGGGGGAGGGGGAGAGAGTGAGGGGGAGAGAGTGAGGGGGAGGGGGAGAGAGGGGGAGAGAGTGAGGTGGAGAGAGTGAGGGGGAGAGGGAGAGAGTGAGGGGGAGAGTGAGGTGGAGAGAGTGAGGGGGAGGGGGAGAGAGTGAGGGGGAGAGAGTGAGGTGGAGAGAGTGAGGGGGAGAGGGAGAGAGTGAGGGGGAGAGTGAGGTGGAGAGAGTGAGGGGGAGGGGGAGAGAGGGGGAGAGAGTGAGGGGGAGAGAGTGAGGTGGAGAGAGTGAGGGGGAGAGGGAGAGAGTGAGGGGGAGAGTGAGGTGGAGAGAGTGAGGGGGAGAGGGAGAGAGTGAGGGGGAGAGTGAGGTGGAGAGAGTGAGGGGGAGAGAGTGAGGTGGAGAGAGTGAGGGGGAGAGGGAGAGAGTGAGGGGGAGAGTGAGGTGGAGAGGGAGAGAGTGAGGGGGAGAGTGAGGTGGAGAGGGAGAGAGGAGGAGAGAGTGAGGAGAGAGTGAGGGGGAGAGAGTGAGGAGGAGAGGGAGAGAGGGAGAGAGTGAGAGGGAGAGAGTGAGAGGGAGAGTGAGGGGGAGAGTGAGAGGGAGAGAGAGTGAGAGGGAGAGAGTGAGGAGGAGAGGGAGAGAGAGGGAGAGAGGGAGAGAGAGAGAGAGTGAGGGGGAGAGTGAGAGGGAGAGAGAGTGAGAGGGAGAGAGTGAGGAGGAGAGGAGAGAGGGAGAGAGTGAGAGGGGGAGAGTGAGGGGGAGAGTGAGGGGAAGAGGGAGAGAGGGAGAGAGTGAGGGGGCGAGTGAGAGGGAGAGAGAGTGAGGGGGAGAGTGAGCATGGGAGAGGGAGAGAGAGTGAGGAGGAGAGAGTGAGAGAGGAGAGAGAGTGAGAGGGGAGAGAGTGAGAGGGGGAGAGCGAGGGAGTGAGTGAGAGGGAGTGAGTGAAAGAGGGAGTGAGTGAGAGGGGAGTGAGTGAGATGGAGAGAGATTGAGAGAGTGAGGGGGAGAGGGAGAGGGAGAGAGTGAGTGAGAGTGGGAGAGTGAGATAGTGGGAGGGAGAAAGTGTGAGGGGGAGAGAGTGAGGGGGAGAGAGTGAGGGTGAGACAGTAAGAGGGAGAGAGTGAGAGGGTGAGGGGGAGAGGGAGAGAGTGAGAGAGAGAGAGTAAGGCGGAGCCAGAATGAGAGGGGGAGAGAGTGAGGGTGAGAGAGTCAGAGGGAGAGAGGAAGGGAGAGGGGGAGAGTGAGAGGGAGAGAGAGTGAGAGAAGAGATTGTGAGGGGGAGAGAGAGGGATGGGGAGAGAATGAGGGAAAGTTTGTGAGGGAGAGAGAGTGAGAGGGAGAGAGAGTGAGAGGGAGAGAGTGGGAATATGAAGGGGAAAGAGGGAGAGTGAGAGAGGGAGAGAGTGAGTGTGAGAGTGGGCGAGGGAACGAGAGAGAGGGAGAGCGAGAGTGAGTGGGTGAGAGTGACGTGGAGAAAGGGAGAGACAGAGAGAAGGAGAGGGAGAGAGTGAGAGAGAGTGAGGGGGAGAGAGAAAGAGAGGGAGGGAGTGAGAGGGAGAGAGATGAGGGAGAGAGTGATGGGGATTGAGTGAGAGGGAGCAAGTGAGAGGGAGATCGGGAGAGAGTGAGATCGAGCGAGTGAGAGGGTGAGAGTGAGATGGAGAGAATCTGAGAGGGGGAGAGTGAGAGAGAGTGAGATGGAGAGAGTGAGAGTGAGATGGAGAGAATCTGAGAGGGGGAGAGTGAGAGAGAGTGAGTGAGAGGGTGAGAGTGAGATGGAGAGAATCTGAGAGGGGGAGAGTGAGAGAGAGTGAGTGAGAGGGTGAGAGTGAGATGGAGAGAATCTGAGAGGGGGAGAGTGAGAGAGAGTGAGATGGGGAGAGAGTGATAGCAAGAGAGATTTAGAGGGAGAGAGTGAGATGGAGAGTGTGAGAGGGGGGGAGTGAGAGATAGAGAGTGAGATGGGTTGAGTGTGAGAGCGGGAGAGAGTGAGAGGGGGAGAGTGAGATGGAGAGAGTGAGGGGGAGAGAGTGAGACTGAGAGGGAGAGAGTGAGAGAGAGAGAAAGTGAGGGGGAGAGGGAGAGGGAGAGAGTGAGAGGGAGTGAGATGGGGAGAGAGTGATAGCAAGAGAGATTTAGAGGGAGAGAGTGAGATGGAGAGTGTGAGAGGGGGGAGTGAGAGATAGAGAGTGAGATGGGTTGAGTGTGAGAGGGGGGAGTGAGAGATAGAGAGTGAGATGGGTTGAGTGTGAGAGCGGGAGTGAGTGAGAGGGGGAGAGTGAGAGGGAGATTGGGAGAAGGAGAGAGTGAGAGGGAGAGAGAAAGAGAGAGAGTGAGCGGGGGAGTGATTGAGAGAGAGAGAGGGAGATGCGGAGAGAGTTAGAGTGAGGGGCAGAGTGAGAGAGAAAGAGTGAAAGAGAGTGAGAGAGGGAGAGTGAGAGAGAGAGAGTGAGAGAGTGAGGGAAGTGAGTGGGAGAGAGTGAGAGGGAGAATGATAGTGGGAAAGGGAGAGAATGAGGGGGATGGGGCGAGGGGGTGAGAGAGGAATGGGGAGTGACTGAATGTGAGAGAGTGAGAGGCAGAGAGAGTGATGGAGAGAATGAGAGGGAGAGAGTGAGAGGGAGAGAGAAAGGTAGCGAGAATGAGAGGGGGAGAGTGAGAGGGCGACATAATGAGTGGGAGAGAATGAGAGGGAGAAAGCGAGAGGGAGAGAGTGAGACTGAGAGAGTGAGAGGGAGAGAGAGAGGTAGAGAGAATGAAAGGGGGAGAGTGAGAGGGAGAGAATGAGAGCAAGAGAGTGAGGGAGAGAGAGTGAGGGAGAGAGAGTGAGGGAGGGAGTGAGAGAGAGGGTGAGAGGGAGAGAGTGAGGGGGGAGAGAGCGAGAGTGAGAGAGTGTGATGGGGAGAGAGTGGGAGAGAGTGAGGGGGAGAGAGTGAGAGGGAGAGAGTGAGAGGGAGAGAATGAGAGCAAGAGAGTGAGGGAGAGAGAGTGAGGGAGAGAGAATGAGGGAGAGAGTGAGAGGGCGAGAGAATGAGGGAGAGTGTGAGAGGGAGAGAGTGAGAGGGAGAGAGTGAGATGGAGAGTGAGAGGGAGAGAGGGAGTGAGAGAGAGAGAGGGAGACGGAGCCAGTGAGAGGGGGGGAGAGTGAGAGGGAGAGAATGAGATCGAGAGAGTGAGGGAGAGAGAGTGAGGGAGAGAGAGTGAGGGAGAGAGAGTGAGGGAGAGAATGAGAGAGATGGTGAGAGGGAGAGAGTGAGAGGGGGAGAAAGTAAGAGCGAGAGAGTGTGATGGGGAGAGAGTGGGAGAGAGTGAGGGGAAAAGAGTGAGAGGGAGAGAGTGAGAGGCCGAGAGAATGAGGGAGAGTGTAAGAGGAAGAGAGAGAGGGAGAGAGCGAGAGAGAGAGGGAGAGAGTGAGACGGTGAGTGTGTCGGGGGAAAGAGTGAGGGGGAGAGACTGAGAAGGAGAGAGTGAGAGAGAGAGAGTGAGAGTGAGAGTGAGAGTGAGCGAGAGCGTGAACGGGAGAGTGAGAGAGAGTGAGAGGGAGAGGGAGTGAGGGGGAGAATGAGAGGGAGAGAGTGAGGGAGAGAGAGTGAGAGGGTTAAGAGAGTGAGAAGGAGAGCGAGCGAGAGAGTGAGAGAGAGTGAGTGAGAGTGAGAGAGAGAGCGGGAGAGAGTGAGAGTGAGAGAGTGAGATGGAGAGAGTGAGATGGAGAGAGTGAGAGGGAGAGTGAGAGGGAGTAAGGAGTCATAAGGGGTAAGCCATTTCGGACCGAGATGAGGAGAAACTTCTTCACTCACAGAACTGTGAACCTGTGGAATTCTCTACCGCAGAGAGTTGTTGATGCCAGTTCGTTAGATATATTCAAGAGGGAGTTAGATATGGCCCTTATGGCTAAAGGGATCAAGGGGTATGGAGAGAAAGCAGGAAAGGGGTACTGAGGGAATGATCAGCTATGATCTTATTGAATGGTGGTGCAGGCTCGAAGGGCCAAATGGCCGACTCCTGCACCTACTTTCTATGTTTCTAGAATGTGTGGGGGAGTGAGTGAGAGAGTGAGAGGGAGAGCGGAAGAGGGAGAGAGAGTGAGAGAGAGAGAGAATGAGAGGGGCAGAGAGTGAGAGTGAGGGAGTGTGATGGGGAGAGAGTGAGAGGGAGAGAGTGTGAGAGGGGGAGAGTGAGAGGGAGAGAGTGAGGGAGAGAGAGTGAGGGAGAGAGACTGAGGGAGAGAGACTGAGGGAGAGAGTGAGAGAGTGAGAGGGAGAGAGTAAGAGGGGGAGAGAGTGAGAGTGAGAGAGTGTGATAGTGAGAGAGTGTGATGGGGAGAGAGTGAGAGGGAGCGAGAGTGAGAGAGAGAGAGTGAGGGGGAGAGGGAGAGAGGGAGAGGGAGAGTGAGAGGGGAAGATGGAGAGACAGTGAGTAAGAAGAAAAATGTGAGGGGAGAGAGTGAGAGGAAGAGAGAGTGACAGGAGGAGAGTGAGGGAGAGATGGAGAGAGTGAGAGGGAGAGGGAGCGAGTGAGGGGAGAGGGAGAGAGGGAGGGAGATAGAGGAAGAGAGTGAGAGGGAGAGAGTGAGGGGGAGACAATGAGAGGGAGAGAGTGAGAGGGGGAGAGTGAGGGGGGAGAGAGAGGCGAGAGCGAGAGTGAGAGGGGGAGAGTGAGGTGGAGAGTGAGAGAGATGGAGAGAGAGTGAGAGTAAGAGGGAGAG
>NC_092007.1:5520443-5562845 GCF_044704955.1 Pristiophorus japonicus | reverse complement strand
GAGTGAGTGTGTGTGTGAGTGTGTGAGAGTGTGTGTGAGTGTGTTTGTGTGAGTGTGTGTGCGTGTGAGTGTGTGAGAGTATATGTGTGTGTGTGAGTGTGTGTGTGAGTGTGTATGTGAGTATGTTGTGTGAGTGTGTGAGTGAGTATGTGTGAGTGTGACTGTGTGAGAGTGTGTGTGAGTGTGTATGTGTGTTTGTGAGAGTGTATGTGAATATGTGTGTGTGAGTATGTGTGTCTGAGTGTGTGAGAGTGTATGTGTGTGTGTGAGTGTGTGTGTGAGTGTGTATGTGAGTATGTTGTGTGAGTGTGTGAGTGAGTATGTGTGAGTGTGACTGTGTGAGAGTGTGTGTGAGTGTGTATGTGTGTGTGTGAGAGTGTATGTGAATATGTGTGTGTGAGTGTGTGTGTGTGTGAGTGTGTATGTGAGTCTGTTGTGTGAGTGTGTGAGTGAGTATGTGTGAGTGTGACTGTGTGAGAGTGTGTGTGAGTGGGTATGTGTGTGTGTGAGAGTGTATGTGAATATGTGTGTGTGAGTATGTGTGTGTGAGTGTGTGAGAGTGTATGTGAGTGTGTGAGTATGTGTGTGTGTGAGTGTGTATGTGAGTATGTGTGTGAGTGTGTGAGTGAGTCTGTGTGAGTGTGACTGTGTGAGTGTGTGTGTGAGTGTGTGTGTGAGTATGTTGTGTGAGTGTGTGAGTGAGTCTGTGTGAGTGTGACTGTGTGAGTGTGTGTGTGAGTGTGTATGTGAGTGTGTGAGTATGTGTGTGTGAGTGTGTGAGAGTGTATGTGAGTGTGTGAGTATGTGTGTGTGTGAGTGTGTGTGTGAGTGTGTGAGTATGTGTGTGTGTGTGAGTGTGTATGTGTGTGTGTGAGAGTGTATGTGAATATGTGTGTGTGAGTATGTGTGTGTGAGTGTGTGAGAGTGTATGTGAGTGTGTGAGTATGTGTGTGTGTGAGTGTGCATGTGAGTATGTGTGTGAGTGTGTGAGTGAGTCTGTGTGAGTGTGACTGTGTGAGTGTGTGTGTGAGTGTGTATGTGAGTATGTTGTGTGAGTGTGTGAGTGAGTCTGTGTGAGTGTGACTGTGTGAGTGTGTGTGTGAGTGTGTATGTGTGTGTGTGAGAGTGTATGTGAATATGTGTGTGTGAGTATGTGTGTGTGAGTGTGTGAGAGTGTATGTGAGTGTGTGAGTATGTGTGTGTGTGAGTGTGTATGTGAGTATGTGTGTGAGTGTGTGTGAGAGTGTATGTGAATATGTGTGTGTGAGTATGTGTGTGTGAGTGTGTGAGAGTGTATGTGAGTGTGTGAGTATGTGTGTGTGTGAGTGTGTATGTGAGTATGTGTGTGAGTGTATGTGTGTGTGAGTGTGTGAGTGTGTATGTGAGTGTGTGAGTATGTGTGTGTGAGTGTGTGAGAGTGTATGTGAGTGTGTGAGTATGTGTGTGTGTGAGTGTGTATGTGAGTATGTGTGTGTGAGTGTGTGAGAGTGTATGTGAGTGTGTGAGTATGTGTGTGTGTGAGTGTGTATGTGAGTATGTGTGTGTGAGTGTGTGAGTGTGTATGTGAGTGTGTGAGTATGTGTGTGTGAGTGTGTGAGAGTGTATGTGAGTGTGTGAGTATGTGTGTGTGTGAGTGTGTATGTGAGTGTGTGAGTATGTGTGTGTGTGTGTGAGTGTGTATGTGTGTGTGTGAGAGTGTATGTGAATATGTGTGTGTGAGTATGTGTGTGTGAGTGTGTGAGAGTGTATGTGAGTGTGTGAGTATGTGTGTGTGTGAGTGTGTATGTGAGTATGTGTGTGAGTGTGTGTGAGAGTGTATGTGAATATGTGTGTGTGAATATGTGTGTGTGAGTGTGTGAGTGTATGTGAGTGTGTGAGTATGTGTGTGTGTGAGTGTGTATGTGAGTATGTGTGTGAGTGTGTGAGTGTGTATGTGAGTGTGTGAGTATGTGTGTGTGAGTGTGTGAGAGTGTATGTGAGTGTGTGAGTAAGTGTGTGTGTGAGTGTGTATGTGAGTATGTGTGTGTGAGTTGTGTGAGAGTGTATGTGAGTGTGTGAGTATGTGTGTGTGTGAGTGTGTATGTGAGTGTGTGAGTATGTGTGTGAGTGTGTGTGTGTGAGTGTGTGTGTGTGAGTGTGTATGTGTGTGTGTGAGTGTGTATGTGAGTGTGTGAGTATGTGTGTGTGTGAGTGTGTATGTGAGTATGTGTGTGAGTGTGTATGTGTGTGTGTGAGAGTGTATGTGAGTATGTGTGTGAGTGTGTGAGAGTGTGTGAGAGTGTATGTGAGTATGTGTGTGTGTGAGTGTGTATGTGAGTATGTGTGTGTGTGAGTGTGTATGTGAGTATGTGTGTGTGTGAGTGTGTATGTGAGTGTGTGAGTATGTGTGTGTGAGTGTGTGAGAGTGTATGTGAGTGTGTGAGTATGTGTGTGTGTGAGTGTGTATGTGAGTATGTGTGTGTGAGTGTGTGAGAGTGTATGTGAGTGTGTGAGTATGTGTGTGTGTGAGTGTGTATGTGAGTATGTGTGTGTGAGTGTGTGAGTGTGTATGTGAGTGTGTGAGTATGTGTGTGTGAGTGTGTGAGAGTGTATGTGAGTGTGTGAGTATGTGTGTGTGTGAGTGTGTATGTGAGTGTGTGAGTATGTGTGTGTGTGTGTGAGTGTGTATGTGTGTGTGTGAGAGTGTATGTGAATATGTGTGTGTGAGTATGTGTGTGTGAGTGTGTGAGAGTGTATGTGAGTGTGTGAGTATGTGTGTGTGTGAGTGTGTATGTGAGTATGTGTGTGAGTGTGTGTGAGAGTGTATGTGAATATGTGTGTGTGAATATGTGTGTGTGAGTGTGTGAGAGTGTATGTGAGTGTGTGAGTATGTGTGTGTGTGAGTGTGTATGTGAGTATGTGTGTGAGTGTATGTGTGTGTGAGTGTGTGAGTGTGTATGTGAGTGTGTGAGTATGTGTGTGTGAGTGTGTGAGAGTGTATGTGAGTGTGTGAGTATGTGTGTGTGTGAGTGTGTATGTGAGTATGTGTGTGTGAGTTGTGTGAGAGTGTATGTGAGTATGTGAGTATGTGTGTGTGTGAGTGTGTATGTGAGTGTGTGAGTATGTGTGTGAGTGTGTGTGTGTGAGTGTGTGTGTGTGAGTGTGTATGTGTGTGTGTGAGTGTGTATGTGAGTGTGTGAGTATGTGTGTGTGTGAGTGTGTATGTGAGTATGTGTGTGAGTGTGTATGTGTGTGTGTGAGAGTGTATGTGAGTATGTGTGTGAGTGTGTGAGAGTGTATGTGAGTGTATGAGTATGTGTGTGTGTGAGAGTGTATGTGAGTATGTGTGTGTGTGAGTGTGTATGTGAGTATGTGTGTGTGTGAGTGTGTATGTGAGTATGTGTGTGTGTGAGTGTGTATGTGAGTATGTGTGTGTGTGAGTGTGTATGTGAGTATGTGTGTGTGTGAGAGTGTATGTGAGTATGTGTGTGAGTATGTGTGTGTGAGTGTGTGAGAGTGTATGTGAGTGTATGAGTATGTGTGTGTGTGAGTGTGTATGTGAGTATGTGTGTGAGTGTATGTGTGTGTGAGTGTGTGAGTGTGTATGTGAGTGTGTGAGTATGTGTGTGTGTGAGTGTGTGTGTGAGTGTGTGAGTATGTGTGTGTGTGTGTGAGTGTGTATGTGTGTGTGTGAGAGTGTATGTGAATATGTGTGTGTGAGTATGTGTGTGTGAGTGTGTGAGAGTGTATGTGAGTGTGTGAGTATGTGTGTGTGTGAGTGTGCATGTGAGTATGTGTGTGAGTGTGTGAGTGAGTCTGTGTGAGTGTGACTGTGTGAGTGTGTGTGTGAGTGTGTATGTGAGTATGTTGTGTGAGTGTGTGAGTGAGTCTGTGTGAGTGTGACTGTGTGAGTGTGTGTGTGAGTGTGTATGTGTGTGTGTGAGAGTGTATGTGAATATGTGTGTGTGAGTATGTGTGTGTGAGTGTGTGAGAGTGTATGTGAGTGTGTGAGTATGTGTGTGTGTGAGTGTGTATGTGAGTATGTGTGTGAGTGTGTGTGAGAGTGTATGTGAATATGTGTGTGTGAGTATGTGTGTGTGAGTGTGTGAGAGTGTATGTGAGTGTGTGAGTATGTGTGTGTGTGAGTGTGTATGTGAGTATGTGTGTGAGTGTATGTGTGTGTGAGTGTGTGAGTGTGTATGTGAGTGTGTGAGTATGTGTGTGTGAGTGTGTGAGAGTGTATGTGAGTGTGTGAGTATGTGTGTGTGTGAGTGTGTATGTGAGTATGTGTGTGTGAGTGTGTGAGAGTGTATGTGAGTGTGTGAGTATGTGTGTGTGTGAGTGTGTATGTGAGTATGTGTGTGTGAGTGTGTGAGTGTGTATGTGAGTGTGTGAGTATGTGTGTGTGAGTGTGTGAGAGTGTATGTGAGTGTGTGAGTATGTGTGTGTGTGAGTGTGTATGTGAGTGTGTGAGTATGTGTGTGTGTGAGTGTGTATGTGTGTGTGTGAGAGTGTATGTGAATATGTGTGTGTGAGTATGTGTGTGTGAGTGTGTGAGAGTGTATGTGAGTGTGTGAGTATGTGTGTGTGTGAGTGTGTATGTGAGTATGTGTGTGAGTGTGTGTGAGAGTGTATGTGAATATGTGTGTGTGAATATGTGTGTGTGAGTGTGTGAGAGTGTATGTGAGTGTGTGAGTATGTGTGTGTGTGAGTGTGTATGTGAGTATGTGTGTGAGTGTATGTGTGTGTGAGTGTGTGAGTGTGTATGTGAGTGTGTGAGTATGTGTGTGTGAGTGTGTGAGAGTGTATGTGAGTGTGTGAGTATGTGTGTGTGTGAGTGTGTATGTGAGTATGTGTGTGTGAGTTGTGTGAGAGTGTATGTGAGTGTGTGAGTATGTGTGTGTGTGAGTGTGTATGTGAGTGTGTGAGTATGTGTGTGAGTGTGTGTGTGTGAGTGTGTGTGTGTGAGTGTGTATGTGTGTGTGTGAGTGTGTATGTGAGTGTGTGAGTATGTGTGTGTGTGAGTGTGTATGTGAGTATGTGTGTGAGTGTGTATGTGTGTGTGTGAGAGTGTATGTGAGTATGTGTGTGAGTGTGTGAGAGTGTATGTGAGTGTATGAGTATGTGTGTGTGTGAGAGTGTATGTGAGTATGTGTGTGTGTGAGTGTGTATGTGAGTATGTGTGTGTGTGAGTGTGTATGTGAGTATGTGTGTGTGTGAGTGTGTATGTGAGTGTGTGAGTATGTGTGTGTGAGTGTGTGAGAGTGTATGTGAGTGTGTGAGTATGTGTGTGTGTGAGTGTGTATGTGAGTATGTGTGTGTGAGTGTGTGAGAGTGTATGTGAGTGTGTGAGTATGTGTGTGTGTGAGTGTGTATGTGAGTATGTGTGTGTGAGTGTGTGAGTGTGTATGTGAGTGTGTGAGTATGTGTGTGTGAGTGTGTGAGAGTGTATGTGAGTGTGTGAGTATGTGTGTGTGTGAGTGTGTATGTGAGTGTGTGAGTATGTGTGTGTGTGTGTGAGTGTGTATGTGTGTGTGTGAGAGTGTATGTGAATATGTGTGTGTGAGTATGTGTGTGTGAGTGTGTGAGAGTGTATGTGAGTGTGTGAGTATGTGTGTGTGTGAGTGTGTATGTGAGTATGTGTGTGAGTGTGTGTGAGAGTGTATGTGAATATGTGTGTGTGAATATGTGTGTGTGAGTGTGTGAGAGTGTATGTGAGTGTGTGAGTATGTGTGTGTGTGAGTGTGTATGTGAGTATGTGTGTGAGTGTATGTGTGTGTGAGTGTGTGAGTGTGTATGTGAGTGTGTGAGTATGTGTGTGTGAGTGCGTGAGAGTGTATGTGAGTGTGTGAGTATGTGTGTGTGTGAGTGTGTATGTGAGTATGTGTGTGTGAGTTGTGTGAGAGTGTATGTGAGTGTGTGAGTATGTGTGTGTGTGAGTGTGTATGTGAGTGTGTGAGTATGTGTGTGAGTGTGTGTGTGTGAGTGTGTGTGTGTGAGTGTGTATGTGTGTGTGTGAGTGTGTATGTGAGTGTGTGAGTATGTGTGTGTGTGAGTGTGTATGTGAGTATGTGTGTGAGTGTGTATGTGTGTGTGTGAGAGTGTATGTGAGTATGTGTGTGAGTGTGTGAGAGTGTATGTGAGTGTATGAGTATGTGTGTATGTGAGAGTGTATGTGAGTATGTGTGTGTGTGAGTGTGTATGTGAGTATGTGTGTGTGTGAGTGTGTATGTGAGTATGTGTGTGTGTGAGTGTGTATGTGAGTATGTGTGTGTGTGAGAGTGTATGTGAGTATGTGTGTGAGTATGTGTGTGTGAGTGTGTGAGAGTGTATGTGAGTGTATGAGTATGTGTGTGTGTGAGTGTGTATGTGAGTATGTGTGTGTGTGAGTGTGTATGTGTATGTGTGTGAGTGTGTGTGTGAGTGTGTGTGTGAGTGTGTGAGTGTGTATGTGAGTATGTGTGTGAGTGTGTGTGTGAGTGTGTGTGTGAGTGTGTGAGTGTGTATGTGAGTATGTGTGTGAGAGTGTATGTGAGTATGTGAGTGTGTGAGTGTGTATGTGAGTATGTGTGTGAGTGTGTATGTGAGTATGTGTGTGTGTGAGTGTGTATGTGAGTATGTGTGTGTGTGAGTGTGTATGTGAGTATGTGTGTGAGAGTGTATATGAGTATGTGAGTGTGTGAGTGTGTATGTGAGTATGTGAGTATGTGTGTGAGTGTGCGGAGACATCGTTGGTGATATTTCTCCAGCGATTTGAGGCCACACCTGGAGCACTGCGCATTTAAGGAAGGATATACTTGCATTGGAGGCAGTTCAGAGAAGGTTCACTGGGTTGATTCTGGGGATGAGGGGGTTGACTGATGAGGAAAGGTTGAGCAGGTTGGGCCTCTACTCATTGGAGTTCAGAAGAATGAGAGGTGACCTTATTGAAACCTATAAGGTTATGAGAGGGCTTGACAAGGTGGATGCAGAGAGGATATTTCCACTCATAGGGGAAACTAAAACTAGGAGACATAGGGCTAGAACCTCCACTTTTGTGCTTATCGCCCAAAACTGGGCATTATTTCCGGGTTGGACGGTAAAAAAGGGTTTTCAGATCGCCGGCTTCTCGCCCATTCTCAAAACACCGAGTTTACATTTTTGAAAATGGGTGTTACCACGAACGATATCAAATAGGCGGTAGCATTACATTTTTCTGACCTTCTGCCGTAAAGTGCGGCCGTCCTTAGCAACGGCATGGCAATGCTCGATTCCCGCAATTCAGGTCAAGGGTCACCATGACATGCGCAGAAGAGGAGACAGCGAGAGAGGGAGCTCAGAGGGACTGAAGGCATGTCTGGGTGTGGTGTGGCTGCTTTGGGAGGAAGGAGGGAGACTTTAGAGCTTCACAGCAAGTAGGCAAACAAAAATTAGCTGTTACCAGCCACATATTTGAACGAGTTTTCCCTATAATGGAGGGAGGGGAGGAGGCATCACAGCACGCTGTGGAGACTGATGCTGGAGAGAGCAGTGAGGTGGGAGAGGAGCACATTGGAGGCCGCAAAAGAGCCAGGAGGTTCTCGGACGAGGCAAATGCCTCCCTCCTGCAGGAGGTCGAGTTACGCTGGGGTGATTTGACACAGGGAGGGTGTGGGAAGCCCACCCCAAAGGCCTATCAGAGGATATGGACCGAGATAGCAGAGGCGGTCTCGTCGGTGACCAACGAGGTGCGTGAGGGCAACCAGTGCCGCAAACGATGGAACGACCTTGTGGGATCCGCAAGAGTAAGTATTACATTGATTTACATGTACTTATGTATTTATATAATTTGATTTGTAACAGTCATGAGTGACTATCAGCAGGTGTGAGGCCTTGCACTTTTACCGGGAATGTTCTACTCAAAGCTTGCAGTCACGGTGTACGTCTTTCGGTAAAGAGTGATAATTATCATAACAATCGTGATTAGATCTGTCGGTAATGTGTTGTATCAGTCTCTGTGACAGTACCTAGCAAACATAACCGTGTTGCGGATTGTCTCAGATAGCTGGATCGTTACACACTGGTGATTCCTTACCGTGAAAGGGTTAAATACAACTCAACATCAATCAACGTAAACTTTAACTGGCACCAAGGTGATGGGTACCATTGATATTTGAGCTGCACACACACGCAGCAGTGTGTCAGCGTTGTCACTCACATCAGCGCTCTTTCAGGCAAATCGTTTAGATATCAGCTCCTCACGTAAGAGTGGGATTTAACCAATGCCAGCCACACCGCTGGTGTCCGCCCCGGTTAGTTCCACTTTTTGCGGGCGGTTTTTTGAGCGGGCGATATTCTGGGCGATATGTGCGTGAGGTGGTGAAATTGACGGTGAAACCAGTCTCTGTGACAGTACCCAGCAATGAAATCACGCAATGATCTCATGCCCTGTCGTCCTGTCATCCTTTTCAGAAGAAGCTATCGACAATGAGGTAGGTGCAGAGGCAAACGGGTGGGGGGGGCCACCAGTCCCCAGCGACATCACAGAGATGGAGGAGCGGGTGCTCACACTCGAGGGGAAGCAGCCCCGGACAGCTACGGATGCACCTGCACACCCTGAAGTGATGCCATGTGAGTAACGCTTACACCATTGCCTGATGTGAAGTCAATAGATGCCACACCAACTCATATCCGACCAATGATATATGATAGATGATTCCTAAAAGTGTCATGGAAACAATGGTGGCCTAATGAAAACCACTGCAATGCACAATGTGTTGATGGTCATGAAATGTGGTCTCTGCGATGATTTTGAGAGCAGTGGTGCTTTTGTCGTGCGTATGCTGCGTGTAGCGCTGGGCTCACCTTGTCACCCGAGCACCCCCTTCTACTCTAACAACCTCATTCGTGTCTTGCAGCTCAGCCAGCAGCGCGGCCCCAGGCAAGGCCACAGAGGCCAGAAGGTGGGGGCGCGGGGCAGGAGTCGGCGGGCGATCCCACTACATCAGGTGCTGAGGAGCTCCGATTGTCGCCCGTCAATCCGCTGGGTCTGTTCTCCACGGAGGAGAGCGCGGATTTCGAAGAACCTGCATCGCCACGCTCCAGAACCCCCATTCCACCCCAAGGCCACCTAGTGGTCCTCCGGTCATTCCCGCCTCCACTCTGGAGGTACCGGCTCCAAGCACCTCTCCACTGGGCGCCCCATTTGTCCCCAGGGCGGCGCCGACCCCGCAGAGGTCTTGTGGACGCGGCAGGTCTGTTCCACGAGCGACACATGACAGCGGAGAGATGGTACAGTTGTCCAGGAGGACTGTAGACATTGGTGACCAGCTCATCGAAGCTTTGCGGGACATATCCCGACAGCTGGCCACCATGACCGAGTACATTCCGCGCATGGCGGAGTCCCTGGATGCGATAGTGAGGAACACTGCTGCCACAGGCCTCCCAGTGGTCCCCGAGCGCGGCACTCCACCCCTAGGTTCCGCACCACCACTGCGAACGACTGATGAGAGACAGGACCAAGATCCTGCTTCTGCATCAGAGAACATTGCCCCACTCGGCACCCCCTGCTCCCATACCCGTGCAACCAACACATCTACCTTCATCCCCCCAATGAGGCACCGCCTGAGGAGCTCCTCGGCCAGGCGCCGTGGAGCGAGGAGGAGAAGGGGTAGAGGTGGGGAGAAGGAGAGGGGGGAAGGAAAGTGAGGTGCATGTGTGCGGGTGATGGCTGTGTTATGTCTCCATCTGGGTGTATGCAGTTTCTTGCAATGGATGGGGGCTGGGGACCACGCTCCTGCTTTGCCTTTGTATTTTGTGTTGCTGGACATGTTGACCATGTGATTGATGTCAGTGGTGGAAAAAGTAGGATACGGGCGGGGGTTGATGTTATTGGCTGTGATACTTACGATTTCAGACCAATGTTGGTATTAAATTTTTGTGATGGAAAATACCCTTGTTGCGCATTGTCTCAGACAGCTGGACTGTTACACACTGGTGATTCCTTACCGTGAAAGGGTTAAATACAACTCAACATCAATCAACGTAAACTTTAACTGGCACCAAGGTGATGGGCACCATTGATATCTGAGCTGCACACACACACAGCAGTGTGTCAGCATTGTCACTCACATCAGCGCTCTTTCAGGCAAATCGTTTAGATATCAGCTCGTAAGAGTGGGATTTAACCAATGCCAGCCACACCGCTGGTGTCCATCCCGGTTAGTTCCACCTTTTGTGGGCGGTTTTTTGAGCGAGTGATATTCTGGGCGATATGTGAGCGAGGTGGTGAAATTGAAGATGGCCGATCTCCACGGCCGCTAGTTTGGGTAAATATGCTCTTTACGACAAAAAACAGTCGGCGGGCATTATTATTGAATCTCGGCGTTACGTCCGTGAGGAAAGTAATGGTGGGCGATAATATGCGGGTTAAAATTGCCCATGCTGCTGATTACGCCCCAAAAAAGTGGGTGGGCGATAATATTTTTCCTCGGCATTAAGCACGAGGAAAAAAGCACTCGCCGATAAATCTCCTCAAAAAGCCCATCAGTTTCCATTTTGGGGCAAAATGGGCGATCTCTGGGCGTTATACGTCATTTCAGCAGTTAAATGGGCGTTAAGTGGCCGTTAAGCAGGCCAAAATAGTGCAGGTTCTAGGTCACAGTCTTAGAATAAGGGGCCGCCCATTTAAAACTGAGATGAGGAGGAATTTCTTCTCTCAGAGGGTTGTAAATCTGTGGAATTCTCTGCCCCAGAGAGCTGTGGAGGCTGGGTCAGTGAATATATTTAAGGCGGAGATAGACAGATTTTTGAGCGATAAGGGAGCTAAGGATTATGGGGAGTGGAGTTGAGTCCATGATCAGATCAACCATGATCTTATTGAATGGCGGAGCAGGCTCGAGGGGCCGTATGGCCGACTCCTGCTCCTATTTCCCATGTGCCTTATGATTCTTATGCGTCTACTGTATATGGTCCATGTCTCTGAGCCATTCAGGAAGACAGGTATCACTACAGCCCTGTAGACCATAAGCTTGGTGCCAGAATTACTAGCCCAGAAACATAACCACTATGCTGTTACATAACTGCAAATCTTTCTCATGTGAAGTAAGAACATAAGAACATAAGAATTAGGAACAGGAGTAGGCCATCTAGCCCCTCGAGCCTGCTCCGCCATTCAACAAGATCATGGCTGATCTGGCCGTGGACTCAGCTCCACTTACCCGCCCGCTCCCCATAACCCTTAATTCCCTTATTGGTTAAAAATCTATCGATCTGTGATTTGAATACATTCAATGAGCTAGACTCAACTGCTTCCTTGGGCAGAGATTTCCACAGATTCACAACCCTCTGGGAGAAGAAATTCCTTCTCAACTCGGTTTTAAATTGTCTCCCCTGTATTTTGAGGCTGTGCCCCCTAGTTCTAGTCTCCCCGACCAGTGGAAACAACCTCTCTGCCTCTATCTTGTCTATCCCTTTCATTATTTTAAATGTTTCTATAAGATCACCCCTCATTCTTCTGGACTCCAACGAGTAAAGACCCAGTCTACTCAATCTATCATCATAAGGTAACCCCCTCATCTCCGGAATCAGCCCAGTGAATCGTCTCTATACCCCCTCCAAAGCCAGTATAGCCTTCCTTAAGTAAAGTGACCAAAACTGCATGCAGTACTCCAGGTGCGGCCTCACCAATACCCTATACAGTTGCAGCAGGACCTCCCTGCTTTTGTACCCCATCCCTCTCGCAATGAAGGCCAACATTGCATTCACCTTCCTGATTACCTGCTGCACCTGCAAACTAACTTTTTGGGATTCATGCACAAGGACCCCAGGTCCCTCTGCACCGCAGCATGTTGTAATTTCTCCCCATTCAAATAATATTCCCTTTTACTGTTTTTTTTCATCTAATACATCGTCTTAGTCAATCAATGCAGGTCACAGTCTCAGGATACGGGGTAGGAAATTTAGGCCCGAGATGAGGAGAAATGTTTTCACTCAGAGGGTGGTGAACCTGTGGAATTCTCCACCACAGAAGGCTGTGGAGGCCAAGTCACTGAATATATTTAAGAGGGAGACAGATAGATTTCTAGACACAAAAGGCATCAAGGACTATGGGGAAAAAGCGGGAATATGGTGTTGAGATAGAGGATCAGCCATGATCATATTGAATGGCGGAGCAGGCTCGAGGGGCTGAATGGCCTACTACTGCTCCTGTTTTCTATGTTTCTATGCATTTCTCGGAACTGACTGTTGCTGTGAATATTGATTGCTGGTTCTCAAGGCCATGGCCAGCTCTACAGGCTATGACTGATAAGAACATGAGAACATAAGAAATAGGAGCAGGAGTTGGCCATTCGGCCCCTCGAGCCTGCTCCGCCGTTCAATAAGATCATCGCTGATCCGATCATGGACTCAGCTCCACTTCCCCGCCCGCTCCCCATAACCCCTTATTCCCTTATTGGTTAAGAAACTGTCTATATTCAATGACCCAGCCTCCACAGCTCTCTGAGGCAGCGAATTCCACAGATTTACAACCCTCTGAGAGAAGAAATTCCTCCTCATCTCAGTTTTAAATGGGCGGCCCCTTATTCTAAGACCATGCCCTCTAGTTCTAGTCTCCCCCATCAGTGGAAACATTCTCTCTGCAACCACCTTGTCGAGCCCCCTCATAAGATCATCTCTCATTCTTCTGAATTCCAATGAGTAGAGGCCCAACCTGCTCAACCTTTCCTCATAAGTCAACCCCCTCATCTCCGGAATCAACCGAGTGAACCTTCTCTGAACTGCCTCCAAAGCAAGCATATCCTTCCGTAAATATGGAAACCAAAACTGCACGCAGTACTCCAGGTGTGGCCTCACCAATACCCTGTAGAACTGTAGCAAGACTTCCCTGCTTTTATACTCCATCCCCTTCGCAATAAAGGCCAAGATACCATTGGCCTTCCTGATCACTTGCTGTACCTGCATACTATCCTTTTGTGTTTCATGCACAAGTACCCTCCAGGTCCCGCTGTACTGCGGCACTTTGCAATCTTTTCCATTTAAATAATAACTTGCTCTGTGCTTTTTTTTCTCTGCCGAAGTGATGGACTGGGCTCTGAGAGTTGTACTGTGCAGTTTTCTCAAGAGCTAGTTCCCCTTTGCCATCGCCACACAACTTCCACGCCCCACTTCCCTTGGTCAGAGCCCGTTGTGTGAACAGGAAGCTGATGGGAGGGACAATCTCCTCACCATGTTCCCCCGCACATCCCCACTTCCAACCTCCATCCTGTGGACCAGCTTCTCCACACGGAGCGGCCACAACTTCCCTTCCCACACCTCCCCCCCGCCCTCGCTCGGTCGACAGACCCCAAGCGCCCGCAGAAAGACAAGGAGTGAAGAGGAGAAGAGCGACGGTCCTCTCTGGCGGAATCTTAGCCGTCCGTTCTGCTGTCGGACCGGCCAAATCCCAAGCCGTCCCAGCAATCATTGTGTCGCTGAACATCACGGCGCTGTGAAGCAAATCAAACGTCAGTGAACTTGAAAGCATCGAATCAGAGAATTTGATTGAGGGATCATTATTGGCCAGGACATCAGGGATAACTCCCCTGCTCTTCTTCCAAATGTCACCGCGGGATCTTTTACGTCTGCCTGAGAGAGCAGACGGGGCCTCGGTTTAACGTCTCATTCTAAACATGGCACCTCCGACAGTGCGGCGCTCCCTCAGTACTGCCCCTCCGACAGTGCGGCGCTCCCTCAGTACTGCCCCTCCGACAGTGCGGCGCTCCCTCAGTACTGCCCCTCCGACAGTGCGGCGCTCCCTCAGTACTGCCCCTCCGACAGTGCGGCGCTCCCTCAGTACTGCCCCTCCGACAGTGCTGTGCTCCCTCAGTACTGCCTCTCTGACAGTGCGGTGCTGCCTCAGTACTGCCCCTCAGACAGTGCGGCGCTCCCTCAGTACTGCCCCTCCGACAGTGCGGCACTCCCTCAGTACTGCCCCTCAGACAGTGCGGTGCTCCCTCAGTACTGCCCCTCCGACAGTGCGGCACTCCCTCAGTACTGCCCCTCCGACAGTGCAGTGCTCCCTCAGTACTGCCTCTCTGACAGTGCGGCGCTCCCTCAGTACTGTCTCTCTGACAGTGCAGCGCTCACTCAGTACTGCCCCTCCGACAGTGCGGTGCTCCCTCAGTACTGCCTCTCTGACAGTGCAGCGCTCTCTCAGTACTGCCCCTCCGACAGTGCGGTGCTCCCTCAGTACTGCCTCTCTGACAGTACAGCGCTCCATAATTACTGCCCCTCCGACAGTGCGGCGCTCCCTCAGTACTGCCCCTCCGACAGTGCGGTGCTCCCTCAGTACTGCCCCTCCGATAGTACGGCGCTCCCTCAGTACTGCCCCTCCGACAGTGCAGCGCTCCCTCAGTACTGCCCCTTCTACAGTGCAGTGCTCCCTCAGTACTGCCCCTCCGATAGTACGGTGCTCCCTCAGTACTGCCCCTCCGACAGTGCGGTGCTCCCTCAGTACTGCCCCTCCGACAGTGCAGTTCTCCCTCAGTACTGCCCCTCCGATAGTACGGCGCTCCCTCAGTACTGCCCCTCCGACAGTGCAGCGCTCCCTCAGTACTGCCCCTTCTACAGTGCAGTGCTCCCTCAGTACTGCCCCTCCGATAGTACGGTGCTCCCTCAGTACTGCCCCTCCGACAGTGCAGTGCTCCCTCAGTACTGCCTCTCCGATAGTACGGTGCTCCCTCAGTACTGCCCCTCCGACAGTGCAGTGCTCCCTCAGTACTGCCCCTCCGATAGTACGGTGCTCCCTCAGTACTGCCTCTCCGACAGTGCAATGCTTCCTCAGCACTGCACTGGAGTGTCAGCCTGGATTATGTGCTCGTGTTCCTGAGTCACAACTTTCTGACTCAGAGGCGAGAGTGCTGCCCACTGAGCCACAGCTGACTCACTCCTGCAACCTATTTGGGCTGTACATACTCAGTCATGTGCACTACTGTTAAATGCCTGCTCTCCTCTCCCCTTCTGACACCAGGGGATTGCATATCTGCTGGGAGCAGGGAGACAGGGTAAGGATCTTGGGGAGACATAGAACCTGTATAAAAAATTATGTTTGTACTGTGTAAAACACGAGTTAGGCCACAACTGGAGTACTGCGTGCAGATCTGGTCACCACATTACAGGAAAGATGTGATTGCACTGGAGAGAGTACAGAGGAGATTTAAAAGGATGTTGCCGGGACTGGAGAATTTTAGCGATGAGGAAAGATTGGATCGGCTGGGGTTGTTTTCTTTGGAACAGAGGAGGCTGAGGGGAGACCTGATTGAGGTGTATAAAATGATGAGGGGCCTGGATAGAGTGGGTAGGAAGGACCTGTTTCCCTTGGCAGAGGGGTCAATAACCAGGGGGCACAGATTTGAAGTAATTGGGGGGAGGTTTAGAGGGGATTTGAGGGAAATATCTTCACCCAGAGGGTGGTGGGGGTCTGGAACTCACGGCCTAAAAGGGTGGTAGAGGCAGAAACCCTCACCACATTTAAAAAGTACCTGGATGTGCACTTGAAGTGTCGTAACCTGCAGGGCTACGGATCCAGAGCTGGAAAGTGGGAATAGGCTGGGTAGATCTTGGTCAGTCGGAGCGGACACGATGGGCCGAAATGGCCTCCTCCCGCGCTGTAAATTTCTATGATTCAATGAAAACTCATAGCTTGAGGAAGAACTCGTGCTTTGGAGATAAGCCCTGACGCTTCCCCTCCCCTGCCTCGTGCCAAGAGTGTTTCACTGCATTCCCCGAATATTTATAAGAACAAAAGGACATAAGAACATAAGAAATAGGAGCAGGAGTAGGCCATTCGGCCCCTCGAGCCTGCTCCGCCATTTAATACGATCATGGCTGATCCGATTGTGGACTCAGCTCCACTTCCCCGCCCGCTCCCCATAACCCCTTATACCCTTATCGTTTAAGAAACTCTATTTCTGTCTTAAATTTATTCAATGTCCCAGCTTCCACAGCTCTCTGAGGCAGTGAATTCCACAGATCCACAATCCTCTGAGAGAAGAAATTTCTCCTCGTCTCTGTTTGAAATGGGCGGCCCCTTACTCTAAGAGTATGCCCTCTAGTTCTAGTCTCTCCTGTTATATCTGTGGACTTGTATTTACTCTGTACAGCCACCAGAGGGCTCATCCCCTGGAGTCCCAAGGGATCCCATAATCCCTTGGGAGCACAGGTATTTAAAGAGGCTTCACAGGTTGGAGAGGCACTCTGGAGACCTGCAATTAAAGACTACGGTCACACTTTACTTTGAGCTCACAGTGTTCAGTCTGACTCTTTCTCCATTCACAACTGGCAACGAGATACAGACAGCGAACCCAAATATGGCGAGAACAGTGGGCATCCTGGGGAAATTTTCAGAGGGAGATGATCGGGAAACTTTTGTGGAGCGACTTAACCAATACTTCGTGGCCAACGAGCTAGATGGGGAAGAGAGCACTGCCAAACATAGAGTGATCCTCCTCACCGTCTGTGGGACACCAACGTATGGCCTCATGAAGAATCTGCTCACTCCAGCGAAACCCACGGAGAAATCGTACGATGATTTGTGCACACTGGTCCGAGAGCACTTGAACCCGAAGGAAAACGTTCTGATGGTGAGGTACCGGTTCTACACCTACAAAAGATCCAAAGGCCAGGAAGTGGCGAGTTATGTCGCCGGGCTAAGATGCCTTGCAGGACATTGCGAATTTGAAGAACATTTGGAGCACATGCTCAGAGACGTTTTCGTACTTGGCATTGGCCACAAAACCATACTTTGCAAACTTTTGACTGTCGAGATCCCAACCTTGAGTAAGGCCATAGCGATAGCCCAGGCGTTCATTGCCACCAGTGACAATACGAAGCAAATCTCTCAGCACACAAGTGCTGCTACAAGTACTGTGAACAAAGTGATGTTGTTTTCGAATCGTAACGTACAGGGCAGGTCACACATACCTGCATCTACACGTCCGCAGATGTCTCAGAGTCCACCATCAAGGGTGATGAATGCAAGGCCATTAACACCTTGTTGGCGCTGCGGGGGTGATCATCGTTTCCATTCATGCCGATTCAAAGGATACGTTTGCAAGGGTTGTGGAACAATGGGACACCTCCAACGAGTGTGCAGGTGAGCTGCTTAGCCTGTTAAACCTGCAAACCACCATGTTGCGGAAGAGGACCGATCCACGGAGGATCACGACGAACCAGAGCCTCAGATCGAGGAGGCAGAGGTACATGGGGTGCACACATTCACCACGATTTGTCCTCCGATAATGCTGAAAGTTGAATTAAATGGACTCCTGGTGTCAATGGAGCTGGACACAGGCGCGAGCCAGTCCATCATGGGCAAAAAGACTTTCGAACGGTTGTGGTGCAACAAGGCCTCAAGGCCAGTCTTAACTCCAGTTTGCACGGGACTAAGAACTTACACAAAAGAACTGATTCCTGTAATTGGCAGTGCTACCGTAAAGGTCTCCTACGATGGAGTGGTGCACAAGCTACCACTCTGGGTGGTACCGGGCGATGGTCCCATGCTGCTCGGCAGGAGCTGGCTGGGAAAGATACTGGAACTGGGACGACGTCCGAGCGCTATCGCCCGCTGACGACACTTCGTGTGCCCAGGTCTTAAACAAATTTCCTTCGCCGTTCGAACCAGGCATCGGGAAATTCCAAGGAGCAAAAGTGCAGCTCCACCTAATTCCGGGGGCGTGACCCATCCATCACAAGGCGAGAGCAGTACCGTACATGATGAGAGAAAGGGTAGAGATCGAGCTCGACCGGCTGCAAAGAGAGGGCATCATTTCACCGATCGAGTTCAGCGAGTGGGCCAGTCCTATTGTCCCAGTCCTCAAGGGAGACGGCACCATTTGAATCTGTGGCGATTACAAAGTAACTATCAGTCGTTTCTCCCTGAAGGACCAATACCTACTACCAAAGGCCGATGACCTCTTTGCAACGCTAGCGGGAGGAAAGATGTTCACGAAGCTGGATCTGACCTCAGCCTACATGACGCTGGAACTGGAGGAATCATCGAAGGCTCTCACTTGCATCAACACGCACACAGGTCTTTTTGTTTATAACAGATGCCCATTTGGAATCCGATCAGCAGCAGTGATATTCCAGAGAAGCATGGAAAGTTTACTGAACTTGGTCCCGCACACAGTGGTCTTCCAGGACGACATCTTGGTCACGGGTCGGAACACAGTCGAGCATCTGCAGAACCTGGAGGAGTTTCTTAGTCGACTCAACCACGTGGGGCTCAGGTTTAAACACTCGAAGTGCGTTTTCCTGGCACCTGAAGTGGAGTTCTTGGAAAGGAGGATTGCGGCGGACGGCATCAGGCCCACCAACACGAAGACGGAGGCAATCGAGAACGCACCGAGGCCACAGAACGTGACGGAGCTGCGGTCATTTCTGGGACTCCTGAACTACTTTGGTAACTTCATACCGGGTCTCAGCACCCTGCTAGAACTACTGTATGTCTTACTACAAAAAGGGGGTGAATGGGTTTGGGGCAAAAGCCAAGAAAATGTCGTTGTAAAAGCGAGAAAATTGCTATGCTCAAACAAATTGCTTGTGTTGTGTGATCCATGTAAGCGTTTGGTACTAGCATGTGATGCGTTGTCATATGGCGTCGGGTGTGTATTGCAACAAGCGAATGATTTCGGGAAACTGCAACCAGTTGCTTATGCATCCAGGAGACTGTCTAAGGCCGAGAGAGCCTACAGCATGATTGAGAAAGAAGCGTTAGCGTGTGTGTATGGGGTAAAGAAAATGCATCAATACCTGTTTGGGCTAAAATTCGAATTGGAAACTGACCATAAGCCACTTATATCCCTGTTTTCCGAGAGGAAAGGGATAGATACTAACGCATCGATCCGCATCCAGAGATGGGCGCTCACATTGTCCGCCTACACCTACGCCATCCGCCACAGACTAGGCACAGAAAACTGCGCCGATGCTCTCAGTAGGCTGCCTTTGCCCACCACGGGGGTGGAAATGGCGCAGCCCGCAGATCTAGTCATGGTTATGGAAGCATTTGAGAGTGAGCAGACCAAAATCTGCACAAGCCAGGATGCCTTATTATCTCTCGTCAAAAGCTGTGTGCTTCACGGGAGCTGGTCCAGTGTCCCTGTGGAAATTCAGGAAGTGATAAAGTCGTTCCAGCGGCGCAAAGATGAAATGTCTATACAGGCAGACTGCCTTTTGTGGGGCAATCGAGTAGTGGTCCCCAAGAAGGGCAGACACACCTTCATCAATGACCTCCACAGTACCTACCCAGGTATCATAATGATGAAAGCGATAGCCAGATCCCACGTGTCGTGCGTTCACAGATGTAATACATGCTCGCAGTTAAGAATTGTACCCAGGGAGGTGCGGCTAAGTTTATGGTCTTGGCCCTCCAAACTGTGGTCTTGGGTACACGTCAACTACACAGGCCCGTTCTTGGGTAAAATGTTCCTTGTGGTTGTAGACACGTACTCCAAGTGGATTGAATGTGAGATAATGTCGGCTAGCACGTCCGCTGCCACTACTGAAAGCCTGCGGGCCATGTTTGCCACACACGGTTTACCCGATGTCCTGGTGAGCGACAATGGGCCATGTTTTACCAGTGCTGAGTTCAAAGAATTCAAGACACATAACGGGATGAAACATGTCACATCTGCCCCGTTTAAACCAGCGTCCAATGGTCAGGCAGAGAGAGCAGTGCAAACCATCAAGCAAGGCTTGAAGAGAGTAACTGAAGGCTCACTGCAGACTCGCCTATCCCGAGTCCTGCTTAGCTACCGCACGAGACCCCACTCACTCACTGGGATCCCACCTGCTGAACTGTTCATGAAAAGAGCACTTAATACAAGGCTCTCGTTCGTTCACCCTGATCTACATGAACAGGTAGAGAGCAGGCGGCTTCAACAAAGTGCATAGCATGATAGCGCAACTGTGTCACGCGAGATTGAAATCAATTATCCTGTATTTGTATTGAATTATGGACAAGGTCCCAAGTGGCTTCCCAGCACTGTCATGCCCAAAGAGGGGAGCAGGGTGTTTCGAGTCAAACTGTCAAATGGACTCATTCACCGGAAACACTTGGACCAAATCAAACTCAGATTCACGGACTACCCTGAGCAACCCACCTTGGACCCGAACTTTTTTGATCCCCCAACACACACACCAGTGGCAAACTGACACCACGGTTGACCACGAAGCAGAACTCATCATCCACAGCAGCCCAGCAGGGCCCAACACACCAGGCAGCCCAGCAAGGCCAGCAACTCAGCGGCCCAGCGAGGGCCCAACAAATGATTCAACAACACCAGCTTTCACACCGAGATGATCAACCAGGGCAAGAAAGACCCCAGATCGACTCACATTGTAAATAGTTACACTATTGACTTGGGGTGTGGGCGGGGAATGTTGTTATATATGTAAACTTGTATTTACTCTGTACAGTCACCAGAGGGCTCATTCCCTGAAGTCCAAAGGGATCCCATAATCCCTTGGGAGCACAAGTATTGGAGAGGCACTCTGGAAACCTGCAATAAAAGACTAAGGTCACACTTTACTTTGAGCTCACAGTGTTCAGTCTGAATCCTTCTCCATACACTACACTCCCCTATCAACATTCTCTCTGAATCCACCTTGTCAAGCTCCCTCATAATCTGATACATTTCGATAAGATCACCGCTCATTCTTCTGATTTCCAATGAGTAGAAGACTAGCCTACTCAACCTTTCCTCATAAGTCAAACCCCTCATCCCCGGAATCAACCGAGTGAACCTTCTCTGAACTGCCTCTAAAGCAAGTATATCCTTCCGTAAATATGGAAACCGGTCGACATGCCCCTGTTTGGCACCCCGTTTCTGTCATTAATATTTACTGGACACAATCCTCTGGATTACTAGACCCAATCCTCTGGATTACTGGACCAAATCCTCTGGATTCATGGTCCCAATTCTCTGGATTGCTGAACCCATACCTCTGGATTACTGGACCCAATCCTTTGGATTACTGGACCCAAATCTCTCGATTACTGGACCCAATCCTTTGGATTACTGGACCCAAATCTCTGGATTACTGGCATCAATCCACTGGATTACTGGCCCCAATCCTCTGGACTACTGGACCCAATCCTCTGGATTGCTGAACCCAAACCTCTGGATTACTGGCCCCAATCCTCTGGATTACTGGAACCACTCCTCTGGATTACTGGACCCAATCCTCTGGATGAGTGGACCAAATCCTCTGGATTACTGGACCCAATCCTCTGGATGAGTGGACCAAATCCTCTGGATTACTGGACCCAATCCTCTAGATTAATGGAACCACTCCTCTGGATTACTGGACCCAATCCTCTGGACGAGTGGACCCAATCCTCTGGATTACAGGACCCAATCCTCTGGATTACTGGACCCAAAACTCTGGGTGAGTGGACCCACTCCTCTGGATTACTGGACCCAATCCTCTGGATTACTGGACCCAATCCTCTGGAGTAATGGCCCCAATCCTCTGGATTACAGGACCCAATCCTCTGGATTATTGGACCAAAACATCTGGATTACTGGACCCAAACCTCTGGATTAATGGCCCCAATCCTCTGGATTACTGGACCCAATCCTCTGGATTACTGGTCTCATCATGGGCAGCCCCTCGGAATCGAGGAAGACTTGCTTCCACTCTAAAAGTGAGTTCTCGGGTGACTGAATAGTCCAATACGGGAACCACAGTCTCTGTCACAGGTGGGACAGACAGTGGTTGAGGGAAGGGGAGGGTGGGACTGGTTTGCCGCACGCTCCTTCCGCTGCCTGCGCTTGCTTTCTGCACGCTCTCGGCGACGAGACTCGAGGTGCTCAGCGCCCTCCCGGATGCACTTCCTCCACTTAGGGTGGACTGGTCTTTGGGCCAGGGACTCCCAGGTGTCGGTGGGGATGTCGCACTTTATCAGGGAGGCTTTGAGGGTGGTCCCTTGTAACGTTTCCTCTGCCCACCTGGGGCTCGCTTGCCGTGTAGGAGTTCCGAGTAGAGCGCTTGCTTTGGGAGTCTCGTGTCTGGGGCCATGCGAACAATGTGGCCCTGCCCAGCGGAGCTGGTCGAGTGTGTGGTCAGTGCTTCGATGCTGGGGATGTTGGCCTGGTCGAGGACGCTAACGTTGGTGCGTCTGTCCTCCCAGGGGATTTGCGGGATCTTGTTGTACCATAACCACCAGCCACCACAGAGCCTGGACCAACTTTCTCAGTGTGAAGTTTCATGCGCTAAACTGAGTGGGATGCACAGTCCCTTCAAAATAATTCACGGTAGCTTTGCTACCTACCAGGCAAAAACGTTTGAACGTTACGGTGGGTGATCGGGCGAGCCCCACGTGACTTCCTTCCAGGAACATCGCCGTAACCAATAGAAGCGGGGTCGGGATCTGCAATCTCGGCTAGACCAGTCCCTGCCTGTCAGGGCCCTGTCTGAGACACGTACACACACAGATTGCTGCTGTTAAATTCACCGAAAATCCCAGCTATTTTTAACCAGGGCCAATTCCTGGCAGTCTGGTTTGCAGTGATTAATTCAATTGGGTAAGGTGAGACACGCATACGATCACAGTCTCCCCATGACTCAGTGGCCTTCAGTCATGTCGTACTGAGCCAGACATCCCAGAGTGGGGACCACCTCCCATCTGTGTCTTTGGCGCATTGACTCATCTCGACAGGAACAGCAGTGACGTTTCAACAACTGGTCTCAGGGTCTGCTGATTCGAGGAGAAGGGGAATGAGTGTGTGTGAGTGAGTGTATGTGAGTGTGTGTGAGTGAGTGAGTGTGAGTGTGTGTGAGTGTGTGTATGAGTGTGTGTGTGTGTGTGTGAGTGTGTGTGTGTGTGTCTGTGTGTGAGTGTGTGTGTTTGTGTGTGTGTATGTGTGTGAGTGAGTATGTGAGAGTATGTGTGAGTGTGTGAGTGTGAGTGTGTGTGTGAGTGAGTGTGTGTGAGTGAGTGCGTGTGAGTGTGTGTGTATGTGTGTGTGTGTGGGTGTGTGTGTGTGAGTGAGTGCATGTGAGTGTGAGTGTGTGAGACTATGTGTGTGAGTGTGAGTGTGTGTGAGTGTGAGTGTGAGTGTGTGTGAGTGTGAGTAAGTGAGTGTGAGTGTGTGTGAGTGAGTGTGTGTGAGTGTGTGTGTGTGTGAGTGTGACTGTGTGTGTGTGTGACTGTGTGAGTGTGTGTGAGTGTGACTGTGTGTGTGTGTGACTGTGTGAGTGTGTGTGAGTGTGACTGTGTGTGTGTGAGTGAATGTGTGTCAGTGTGTGAGTGAGTGAGTGAGTGTGTATGAGTGTGAGTGCGTGTGAGTGTGACTGTGTGTGTGAGTGTGTGAGTATGAGTTGAACTACGTAAATTAGATGTGATCCAAAACTCAGCTGCCTGTGTCCTAACTCGCACCACGTCCCGCTCACCCATCACCCCCTGTGCTCACTGCCCCGTGTCCTAACTCACACCGAGTCCCACTCACCCATCACCCCCTGTGCTCACTGACCCGTGTCCTAACTCGCACCAAGTCCCGCTCACCCATCACCCCCTGTGCTCACTGCCCCGTGTCCTAATTCACACCGAGTCCCGCTCACCCATCACCCCCTGTGCTCACTGCCCCCGTGTCCTAACTCACACCGAGTCCCGCTCACCCTTCACCCCCTGTGCTCACTGCCCCGTGTCCTAACTCGCACCAAGTCCCGCTCACCCATCACCCCCTGTGCTCACTGCCCCGTGTCCTAACTCACACCGAGTCCCGCTCACCCATCACCCCCTGTGCTCACTGCCCCGTGTCCTAACTCGCACCAAGTCCCACTCACCCATCACCCCCTGTGCTCACTGCCCCGTGTCCTAACTCACACCGAGTCCCGCTCACCCATCACCCCCTGTGCTCACTGACCCGTGTCCTAACTCGCACCGAGTCCCGCTCACCCATCACCCACTGTGCTCACTGACCCACACTGGCTCCCAGTTAAGCAATGCCTCGAATTCAAATTTCTCATCCTTGTTTACAAATCCCTCCATGACCCTCGCCCCTCCCTATCTCTGTAACCTCCTCCAGCCCCACAACCCCCCGAGATCTCTGCCCCCCTCTAATTCTGCCCTCCTGACCATTCCTGATTATAATCGCTCCACCATCGGTGGCCGTGCCTTCTGTTGTCTGGGCCCCAAGCTCTGGAACTCCCTCCCTAAACCTCTCTGCCTCTCTACCTCTCTCTCCTCCTTCAAGACGCTCCTTAAAACCCACCTCTTTGACCCAAGCACCTGCCCTGATTTCCCCTTATGCGGCTCGGTGTCAAATTATTATCTGATACTACTCCTGTGAAGCACCTTGGGAGGTTTCACCATGTTAAATGTTATATAAATACAGGTTGTTGTCATCGCGGGTTTCAGTACTGCCGTGACATGCACTCCAGTGCAGGGATGTTGACAAATGCATTGATTCTCCATTAGTTGCTTTGAGAAGGAGAGGTGTGATGGCTTACATCGGATATACGGCCCAGAAACAGGCCATTGGGCCCAACCAGTCCATGCCGGTGTTTATGCCCCACTCGAGCCCCCTCCCATCTTTCCCCATCGAAATCTATCACCATAACCCTCTATTCCCTTCTCCCCCATATCCTTGTCCAGCCTCCCCTTAAATGCCTCGATTCTATTCGCCTCAACCCCTCCCTGTGGCAGCGAGTTCCACATTCTCACCCCTCTCTGGGTAAAGAAGTTTCTCCTGAATTCCCCATTGAGTTTCTTGCTGACGGTCTTATATTGATGGCCTCTAGTTATGCTCTTCCCCACAAGTGGGAACACTCTCTCTGTATCCACTCAATCAAAACCTTTCAGCATTTTAAACACCTCTATTAGCTCACCCCTCAGCCTTCTGTTTTCAAAGGGGAGTGAGATTTGACCCTTACGGCTAAAGAGATCAAATGGGTATGGAGAGAAAGCAGGAATGGGGTACTGAAGTTGCATGATCAGCCATGATCATATTGAATGGTGGTGCAGGCTCGAAGGGCCGTGATAGAGAATTCAAACAGGCTGAATTCAGACAGGCTGTGAAAATTCACAGACCCCAAGTCAAAGCTGCTATGTGCAACTCAGCATGTTGCATTCAGTCATCAATCAACTTGACATTTTAGGACCTTTGGGTAGCGAGCCAATTAAAGGTTAACAGACTATTAATTGAGCCAATAAGGTCAAAGAAGGCGCGTTCTTTTCTGTAAGCTGATCAGGTATATAAACAGCCATTTTGGCCATGTGGTCTCAGAAGGACAAAGGCCTGGCTTAAAGCCAGAAGCTTGTTGCTGCTACAGAATAAAGTTACATTAAAACTACAACCGGAGTTCGTATTTCATTGGGAATTAAGAGATCTAACAATTTTGGCGTCATGAACAGGATCGCTAAGGGAAGAAACTGAATTTTGGACATCGGACCTACATACTGAGGTAAGGACTCCTCTTTATAAAAGTCCTCGGTCAAAAGTCTAAATTTGCCTCGCCTTCTACGCGATTCCGAAAGCCTCCAGTTTGCGAACCCTCCGGTTGGTAGTCGGCTCGAGGTCCCATAGACGTCTAAGTTCGGCGGTGTGTTAGTTAATTAATCACCAACCTACTGATCGGCTGGAAAGCCTGCGACTCGAGACCCCAGTAAAGAAATCAGTATTATGGCAGCAGGAGATAAGAGCAAAGAATTGCCTACAACTGTTAAAGGTGGGCAGGCACCACCTGAGGTTTCGACAGATGAAATCCTCCAACAGTTGAAAGAATACATAGAGCAACAATTCAACTTATCTAAAACCTGTAATAAGATCGAACAAAAGTACGGAACCTCCAAAGGACAATGGTCCTTGGACGAGATTAAAAGGGTCTGGGGAAAAACGACCCATATGAAAAATAAAGAGCGAACGAGATGGTCCCTAGCCGTTATGGGAAAGATCCAAAAGCGGAATGAAATTATAACGTGTTCCCAAAATGATCAAGAACTGACCAGTGCAAAGGATCAATTGCAAGCTGTTTGTGCGCAGCTGCGACAGAAAAAGCTTGAACTTGAAAAGCTGGAAGCGGGAGTTAAAGATCTTAAAGGTGAAATTAAAGAATGGAAAAAATCATTAGGTCAAGAGACAGTAATAGGAAAAGGAAAATGTATCGGTCAATTCCCAGGGTACCCATGTTTGGATAAATTAAAAGCGCAAACCCAAAGACACGACCGAGGAATAGATACGGATTCTGAATCCTCTGACGATACAGGGTCGGAGGATGAAGAATTAGGGGTGCGCTTTGCCCCGTTTTAAAAAAGAGGAATTGTAGTCAAATCAGAAGAGACTGCGGATGAGGGCGGAACCAAAAAAACAAAGAGAAGGGTGTATGCAGAATACTTAGTTCATGCTCCGGCAGACCCAGAGAAAATTGATAAATGGTCCAAGGAATTGCCCAATCCAAAGAAAGGGGGAGCAAAAACGTGGGACCAATTGGACCGCTTAAGAAATATATATCAACTTCATCCCTGGGACGGAGTGCAAATTTTGACCATAATGGTGCCAAAAACACAGGGAAGAAAATTGCACGACAAGGTAGAAGAAGCTTTGGGGCAGGATGAGCAAGAATTAAATGCAGGGTGGGAAGCGATTAAACACTGGCTGCAAGCCTTCAGTCCAGCTAAGACAGACTGGGGAAAAATTGCAGCCTGCCAACAGAAAGGAACAGAGGAGGTCCTGGAGTATGTCGAGCGGTTTAGATGCACGTGGCTAGAACATTCGGGTATGAATAATACGGATGAGGAAATGGATGAACAAGTGTTTGGACCCCTGAAAGCAGCTTTCGTGGCAGGTCTAATGCCAGAACTGTCCAAAATGCTGAAGGTAGTGTTACCGGACTGGGAAGGTAGAGGAACTACCTTTGCAGCATTGGTGGATCGATGTAACCAATTAGATCGGGATATGGGAGCTAAAGTCCGAGCTGTACAGGCTGTGGGATGGAAATCCCAGGATTCCGATAAACAGTTATTCGGAAAGTTACCCGGAAAATGTCATTATTGTGGGAAAGAAGGTCACTGGGCCAAGACGTGCAGTGCGAAACAGCAAGGTCATGGCCGGGGAAGAGGACGCAGCCAGGGATACAATTCAGCCAACAAACCAGGCTTGTCACAAGATAACGACCTCATAGAAGCATTTAAGCGACTGACAATACAACAACAGAAGGAGTTACTTGGGATAGCAAAAAACGATTAGAGCCCACCCTGGCCCCCCTCCTCGCACTAATACAACAAAGGGGAGATGGGCTATATATAACTGTGAGGGTGGGCGATAAGGATGTGGACTGTCTTTTAGACATGCTTACCCCTACAATATGGAGACTTTTTGCCGTTGGATGGTAGGGCACGTACAGCCTATGGAGTTGGGGGCCATAAAATGGAAATTAAAAGGACAACACCAGTACTTATAGGGCTGGGTCCACATGAACTAACCACGCCGGTCTGGATAGGCCCAGTAGATTAACCCCTTTTACATAAGAATTAGGAACAGGAGTAGGCCATCTAGCCCCTCAAGCCTGCTCCGCCATTCAACAAGATCATGGCTGATCTGGCCGTGGACTCAGCTCCACTTACCCGCCCGCTCCCCGTAACCCTTAATTCTCTTATTGGTTAAAAATCTATCTATCTGTGATTTGAATACATTCAATGAGCTAGCCTCAACTGCTTCCTTGGGCAGAGAATTCCACAGATTCACAACCCTCTGGGAGAAGAAATTCCTTCTCCACTCGGTTTTAAATTGGCTCCTCCGTATTTTGAGGCTGTGCCCCCTAGTTCTAGTCTCCCCGACCAGTGGAAACAACCTCTCCGCCTCTATCTTGTCTATCCCTTTCATTATTTTAAATGTTTCTATAAGATCACCCCTCATCCTTCTGAACTCCAACGAGTAAAGACCTAGTCTACTCAATCTATCATCATAAGGTAACCCCCTCATCTCCGGAATCAGCCTCATTAATCGTCTCTGTACCCTCCAAAGCTAGTATATCCCTCCTTAAGTAAGGTGACCAAAACTGAACGCAGTACTCCAGGTGCGGCCTCACCAATAACCTATACAGTTGCAGCAGGACCTCCCTGCTTTTGTACTCCATCCCTCTCGCAATGAAGGCCAACATTCCATTTGCCTTCCTGATTACCTGCTGCACCTGCAAACTAACTTTTTGACAATGGACGTTCTAATCCAAGTAGATTCATCGTTGCATTTTGAGGATGGTCAGTTGACATGGTCAATTAGAACTTTGAAGAAAGAAGAATTGAAGGAACACCCGATATGGGCTAAAGATAAGAATGATTGTGGCCTACTCCAGATGGAGCCTGCATCATTTACAGGGACCAAGCCTCCATGCACTAAACAGTATCCCATCAGTCCAACTGCCATCGCGGGACTCTTACCGGTTATTCAGCAATTGGAGAAACAAGGGGTGCTTATTAAAACGCATAGCTCCTCCAATAGCCCCGTGTGGCCGGTACAGAAATCTAATGAGACTTGGCGTTTGACTGTCGATTATAGGAAAGCTAATCAGTGTATTGATCAAAAAGCTCCTTTGGTCGCAGATCCCTCCACCATTTTTAATGCCCTCAAACCGGAACATAAATATTTCTCGGTTATAGATATGGCCAACAGATTTTGGTCGGTGCCTCTGGCACCGGAGGTTCGACAGTGGTTTGCTTTCACGGTCCAAGGACAACAGTATACTTGGACCCGGTTACCACAGGGTTTCCACAACAGCCCTACAGTATTCCACATGGCTTTACAAAGCCATTTGCGAGAATTACCTCCCCTGTCATCCACAGTCATCCAATATGTAGACGATATCCTGCTAGCTTCAAACACGGAAGAACAGCATGAACAAGATTTACGAGCTTTGCTGGACCACCTTTGGCTGAAGGGATATAAAGCTAGTATTGACAAAGCACAAATATCCCAAGAAGAGGTTGTGTACCTGGGACAAAAGACTTCACAAGGAAAGAGAGAACTTACCCAGGATAGAACTGCAGCCATTCGGGCTGCTAAAAAACCCACCACTATTCAGGAACTAAGGTCTTTTTTGGGATTGTGTAACTTTAACAGAAATTGGATTGACTCCTTCACACAGCTTGCTCAGCCATTGAATGATATTTTAAAGGGGAAACGTGCCTCTAAAGAAGCCATCACCCTCACTAAGGAACAGCAAGAGGCCTTCCTGAGTTTGAAAAAGGCTTTGTGTTCAGCACCGGCTCTGGGAATCCCCGACAGTGGTAAGCCATTTACCCTGTTTGTTCATGAGAAAGAAGGATATATGAAAGCTATACTGACACAAGAACATGGTGATCGGCAAAGACCTATTGGCTATTATTTGGCAAAACTGGATGCGGTAGCCCTCGGATGGGAAAGTTGCCTAAGGGCCATGGAAGCTACATATCGAGCGGTAATGATCACTGCGGGTCTAGTCCTCGACCAAAAGCTGATTGTCTAGTGTCCCCACACCGTACATGCTTTGCTGTCTATGAATAGAATGTCTCAGGTGACAGCAGCAAGATGGACCCACTGGACAGCAGTTTTGGAAGCTCCTAATCTCCATATCGTCCGGGCCAGCCCAGTTAATCCCGCAACTATGCTCCCGATGTCAGAATTGAGGGAGCAAGAGGGGGGAGAATGTGAAGAGCATGACTGCGTGGAGATTTTAAAAGAAACAGAAGAAGCAGCCTTAGCAGCAGAGGAGCCTCTGCACAACCCAGACCTCATCCTGTTTACAGATGGTTCCTCCTTGGTTGACAATGGTACTAGAAAAGCAAGATGGGCAGTTACAACCTTAGTGGCAAAAGGATGTTTACCCTCAGGAACGTCAGCACAACAGGCCGAGTTACGGGCCCTGTCAGAAGCATGTCGAATAGCAGAAGGACAAAGGCCTGGCTTAAAGCCAGAAGCTTGTTGCTGCTACAGAATAAAGTTACATTAAAACTACAACCGGAGTTCGTATTTCATTGGGAATTAAGAGATCTAACAGGCCGAATGGCCTACTCCTGCACCTATTTTCTATGTTTCTATGTTTCTAAAAGTGACTCAACCTGTCCATCCTTTCCTGATATGTACACCCTCGCAGTTCTGGTATCATCCTTGCAAATCTTCTCTGCACCCTCTGCATTGCATCTGAATCCTTTTAATTATTTGCAAATAGTGTGTTGGCCTTTATTACAGGGGGATTTGAGTATCAGAGTAAAGACTGGAATTATATCGGGCCCTGGTGAGACCACACCTGGAGTATTGTGCACAGTTTTGGTCTCCTTACCTAAGGAAGGATATACTTGCCACAGAGGGAGTGCAGCGAAGGTTCACCAGATTGATTCCTGGGATAGTGGGATTGTCCTATGAGGAGAGATTGAGTAGACGAGGCCGATATTCTCTGGAGTTTAGAAGAATGAGAGGTGATCGCATTGAAACACACAGAATTCTTACAGGGCTTGACAGAGTCGATGCAGGGAGGGTGTTTCCCCCCCCCCCGGGCTGGGGAGTCTAGAACCAGGGGTCACACAATCTCAGGATAAGGGGTCGGCCATTGAGGACTGAGATGAGGAGGAATTTCTTCACTCAGAGGGGGGTGAATCTTTGGAATTCTCTGCCCCAGAGGGCTGTGGAGGCTCAGTCATTGGGTATAGTCAAGGCAGAGATCGAGAGATTTTTGGAGTCTCGGGGAATCGAGGGACATGGGGATCGGGCGGGAAAGTGGAGTTGAGGTCGAAGATCAGCCGTGATCTCATTGAATGGCGGAGCAGGCTCGAGGGGCCGAATGGCCGACTCCTGCTCCTAATTCTTAAGTTCTTATCTTATGTTCCAATAATAAATCCGACTACTTGTTTTAGCCTGAAAGTGTTGGTCTGGTGGTGTGGTATTTATTGGGTTTCGGAGGGCATAATAGAGGGTGGTGACCATCTCAGGTGGTCTCCGGTGCATAATCGGAGGGTAATTGTTCATTCTGTGCCTCCGTCATCGTCATCATCATCACGGGCAGTCCCTCAGAGTCGAGCAGCCTGTACCGCCCCACCATCACGGGCAGTCCCTCGGAGGCGAGGAAGACTTGCTTCCACTCTAAAAGTGAGTTCTCAGGTGACTGAACAGTCTAATACGAGAACCACAGTCCCTGTCACAGGTGGGACAGACAGTGGTTGAGGGAAGGGGAGGGTGGGACTGGTTTGCCGCACGCTCCTTCCGCTGCCTACGCTTGCTTTCTGCACGCTCTCGGTGACGAGACTCGAGGTGCTCAGCGCCCTCCCGGATGCACTTCCTCCACTTAGGGCGGACTGGTCTTTGGGCCAGGGACTCCCAGGTGTCGGTGGGGATGTCGCACTTTATCAGGGAGGCTTTGAGGGTGTCCCTTGTAACGTTTCCTCTGCCCACCTGGGGCTCGCTTGCTGTGTCGGAGTTCCGAGTAGAGCGCTTGCTTTGGGAGTCTCGTGTCGGGCATGTGGACAATGTGGCCCTGCCCAGCGGAGCTGGTCGAGTGTGGTCAGTGCTTCGATGCTGGGGATGTTGGCCTGGTCGAGGACGCTAACGTTGGTGCGTCTGTCCTCCCAGGGGATTTGTAGGATCTTGCGGAGACATCGTTGGTGATATTTCTCCAGCGACTTGAGGTGTCTACTGTACACGGTCCATGTCTCTGAGCCATACAGGAGGGCGGGTATCACCACAGCCCTGTAGACCATGAGCTTGGTGGCAGATTTGAGGGCCTGGTCTTCGAACAGTCTCTTCCTCAGGCGGCCGAAGGCTGCACTGGTGCACTGGAGGCGGTGTTGGATATCTGCCCTTGCTGATAGTGGGCTCCCGAGGTATGGGAAATGGTCGACCTTGTCGAAGTATCACAATCACTGTAACCAATAAGGAGTCCGGCTTCACTTCCCACCAGAATACCACTCCATACTGGAACTGCTTCAGAGGTTGAAAATGTCAGCAGAAATCCTGAATTGCGAATGGGATTCTCCCCAATTCAATTAGTATCTGAAGGGAAATTCCGGCCCTTTTTATTGAACAAAATCCCACAGCATCGATCCACCAACTGCTTGCATTTAAATAGCGCCTTTAACGTAGTAAAACATCCCAAGGACCCTGTCTCCGGCTATCCGCTGCTGAAGCCCTCATCCATGACCTGTGTTACCTCCAGACTTGACTATTCCAACGCACTCCTGTCCGACCTCTCACATTCTACCCGACGTAAACTCGAGGTGATCCAAAACTCGGCTGCCAAAATTCAAAATTCTCATCCTTCTTTACAAATCCCTCCATGGCCTTTCTTTCCTGCTTTTTAGACGCTCCTTCAAACCGACCTCTTTGACCAAGCTTTCCACTTCTAATATCTCCTTATGTGGCTCAGTGTCAAATTTTGTTTGATAATCGCTCCTGTGAAGCATCTTGGGACATTTTACTATGGTACAGGTGCTATATAAATACAAGCTTTTGTTGTTGTAGCCTTCGGCCGCCTGAGGAAGACAGTGTTCGAAGACCAGGCCCTCAAATCTGCCACCAAGCTCATGGTCTACAGGGCTGTAGTGATACCCGCCCTCCTGTATGGCTCAGAGACATGGACCGTGTACAGTAAACGCCTCAAGTCGCTGGAGAAATATCACCAACGCTGTGTCCGCAAGATCCTGCAAATCCCCCGGGAGGACAGACGCACCAACGTTAGCGTCCTCGACCAGGCCCAACATCCCCAGCATCGAAGCACTGACCACACTCGACCAGCTCCGCTGGGCAGGGCCACATTGTCCGCATGGCCCCCAGACACGAGACTCCCAAAGCAAGCGCTCTACTCGGAACTCCTTCACGGCAAGCGAGTCCCAGGTGGGCAGAGGAAACGTTACAAGGGACCACCCTCAAAGCCTCCCTGATAAAGTGCAACATCCCCCACCGACACCTGGGAGTCCCCGGCCAAAGATGAGTCCGCCCTAAGTGGAGGAAGAGCATCCGGGAGGGCGCTGAGCACCTCGAGTCTCGTCGCCGAGAGCGTGCAGAAACCAAGCGCAGGCAGCGGAAGGAGCGTGCGGCAAACCAGTCCCACCCTCCCCTTCCCTCAACCCCTGTCTGTCCCACCTGTGACAGGGACTGTGGCTCTCGTATTGGACTGTTCAGCCACCCGAGAACTCACTGTTAGAGCGGAAGCAAGTCTTCCTCGACTCCGAGGGACTGCCCGTGATGATGATGATGACATAGGAAGTTCCAGTGTTTGCTCTTAGAGCATTAGCTTATTTACAATACAGAGGTTAAGAAGTGTGTTACAAATCAGAGCAAGAACAATGGATTGGGATGATGTTAAGTGAAAAGAAAAGAAAAAGTTGCATTTCTATAGCGCCTTTCTCAACCACCGAACACCCCAAAGTACTTTACGGCAAGCAACTTCCAGCAGGGCAGAAAAAAAGCTGAGTCCCAAGATTCAGGTCTCACTCCAGATCACTTAATCTAGAGTGCTGAGTGAGTACTGAGGGAGCGCCGCACTGTCGGAGGGGCAGTCCTGAGAGAGTGCCGGACTGTCGGAGGGGCAGTACTGAGGGAGTGCCGGACTGTCGGAGGGGCAGTACTGAGGGAGCGCCTCACTGTCGGAGGGGCAGTACTGAGGGAGCGCCGCACTGTCGGAGTGGCAGTACTGAGGGAGCACCGCACTGTCGGAGGGGCAGTACTGAGGGAGCGCCGCACTGTCGGAGGGGCAGTACTGATGGAGTGCCGCACTGTCGGAGGGTCAGTACTGAGGGAGCGCCGGACTGTCGGAGGGGCAGTCCTGAGAGAGTGCCGGACTGTCGGAGGGGCAGTACTGAGGGAATGCCGGACTGTCGGAGGGGCAGTACTGAGGGAGCGCCTCACTGTCGGAGGGGCAGTACTGAGGGAGCGCCGCACTGTCGGAGTGGCAGTACTGAGGGAGCACTGCACTGTCGGAGGGGCAGTACTGAGGGAGCGCCGCACTGTCGGAGGGGCAGTACTGATGGAGTGCCGCACTGTCGGAGGGTCAGTACTGAGGGAGCGCCGGACTGTCGGAGGGGCAGTACTGAGGGAGCGCCGCACTGTCGGAGGGGCAGTACTAAGGGAGCGCCGCACTGTCGGAGGGGCAGTACTGAGGGAGCGCCGCACTGTCGGAGGGGCAGTACTGAGGGAGTGCCGGACTGTCGGAGGGGCAGTACTGAGGGAGCGCCTCACTGTCGGAGGGGCAGTACTGAGGGAGCGCCGCACTGTCGGAGTGGCAGTACTGAGGGAGCACCGCACTGTCGGAGGGGCAGTACTGAGGGAGCGCCGCACTGTCGGAGGGGCAGTACTGATGGAGTGCCGCACTGTCGGAGAGTCAGTACTGAGGGAGCGCCGGACTGTCGGAGGGGCAGTACTGAGGGAGCGCCGCACTGTCGGAGGGGCAGTACTAAGGGAGCGCCGCACTGTCGGAGGGGCAGTACTGAGGGAGCGCCTCACTGTCGGAGGGGCAGTACTGAGGGAGTGCCGCACTGTCGGAGGGGCAGTACTGAGGGAGCGCCGCACTGTCGGAGGGGCAGTACTGAGGGAGCGCCTCACTGTCGGAGGGGCAGTACTGAGGGAGCGCCGCACTGCCGGAGATGCCGTCTTTTGCATGAGATGATAAACCGAGGCCCCGTCTGCAACTCTCAGGTGGACATAAAAGATCCCACGGCACTATTTGGAAGAAGAGCAGGGGGAGTTCTCCCCGGTGTCCTGGGGCCAATATTTATCCCTGAATCAACATAAGCAAAAAACAGATGATCTGGGTCATTATCACATTGCTGTTTGTGGGAGCTTGCTGTGCGCAAATTGGTTGCCGCGTTTCCCACAATACAACAGTGAGCGCACTCCAAAAAGTACTTAATTGGCTGTAAAGAGCTTCGGGACGTCCCGTGCTCGTGAAAGGCACTATATAAATGCAAACTCTTTCTTTCTTAACACACGATTGAGGTTTTAGTTCAGACTGTGGGCTGGATGAACGTTTTGTGCAGCGTCCCATTGGGACCAGCAGATGGCACTAGTACCCAATTTATGAAATGAAACATTCTTGTGCAACTCAGGAATACAAAGTTATGTCCAAGGCTGACAAGAGTGGCGCTGTTGTTGTTTGTAGAGGCTGATCGCCAAGCCTCTGACACCTCCTCCTCCCTCCCCCTGGACCATGACCCCACCACCGAGCATCAGGGCCCCCATTTCCCAGGCCGTCACTCACCTCCAATCCTCTGGAGAGCTTCCCTCCACAGCCGCCAAGCTCACGGTTCCCCGACCCCGCACAGCCCGCTTCTAGCTCCTTCCCAAGGCAGACCGTCCCTTTTGTTCCCCCCTTTCACTGCCACCTGCCCTTCCGTAAGAATCTGCGGCTTCTCCAACGTTCCCAGTTCCGGCGAAGGGTCACAAGGCCTGAAACACGAGGCCGGAAATTGCGGCCTAGCTGGGTGTGTCCGAAGCCGAGAAGCGCTTTTTCCGATCTGTCAACATTACTTCAGACAGATCCACCGCACCCCCGGGAAAAGGAAATCAGAGATTGGGCTATTTACGTAAGAACATCAGAAATAGGAGCAGGAGTCGGCCATACGGCCCCTCGAGCCTGCTCCACCATTTAATACGATCATGGCTGATCCGATCATGGACTCAGCTCCACTTCCCCGCCCGCTCCCCATAACCCTTCACTCCCTTATCGCTCAAAAATCTGTCTATCTCCGCCTTAAATATATTCAATGACCCAGCCTCCACAGCTCTCTGGGGCAGAGAATTCCACAGATTTACAACCCTCTGAGAGAAGAAATTCCTCCTCATCTCAGTTTTAAATGGGCGACCCCTTATTCTGAGACTATGCCCCCTAGTTCTAGATTCCCCCACGAGGGGAAACATCCTCTCTGCATCTACCCTGTCCAGCCCCCTCAGTATCCTATATGCTGCAATAAGATCACCTCTCATTCTTCTAAACTCCAATGTGTACAGGCCCAACCTGCTCAACCTTTCTTCATAGGACATTTGCCCAACTCTTGTTGGCCTTCATAGCAAGGGGATTTGAGTACAGGGGCAGGGAGGTGTTGCTACAGTTGTACAGGGCCTTGGTGAGGCCACACCTGGAGTATTGTGTACAGTTTTGGTCTCCTAACTTGAGGAAGGACATTCTTGCTATTGAGGGAGTGCAGCGAAGGTTCACCAGACTGATTCCCGGGATGGCGGGACTGACCTATCAAGAAAGACTGGATCAACTGGACTTGTATTCATTGGAGTTCAGAAGAATGAGAGGGGATCTCATAGAAACGTTTAAAATTCTGACGGGTTTAGACAGGTGAGATGCAGGAAGAATGTTCCCAATGTTGGGGAAGTCCAGAACCAGGGGTCACAGTCTAAGGATAAGGGGTAAGCCATTTAGGACCGAGATGAGGAGAAACTTCTTCACCAGGAGAGTGGTGAACCTGTGGAATTCTCTACCACAGGAAGTTGTTGAGGCCAATTCACTAAATATATTCAAAAAGGAGTTCGATGAAGTCCTTACTACTAGGGGGATCAAGGGGTATGGTGAGAAAGCAGGAATGGGGTACTGAAGTTGCATGTTCAGGCATGAACTCATTGAATGGCGGTGCAGGCTAGAAGGGCCGAATGGCCTACTCCTGCACCTAGTTTCTATGTTTCTATGTTTCTATGTTTCTTACCCAGCAAATGTCCCCCAAGCTTTTAGGCCTGGTGAAAGCAGGCATATAGCTTACTTCTACCAGCGTAAGAGTTTTAAAACAGAAAAATTAAATTTCATCATTCATTTTTATATTAAAAAACCTGTCCATTCAGGTAAGTTTATTTTTAACACGATTAAAACAAACTTTTTAAAAATTCAAAAAGATGTTTTCTAAAGCGTTTAATTACATTTAATTTCAATAAGTTTTAAATATCTGAGGTGTTTTATTTATTGTGCTGTGTTTTGATGTTTTCGGGAGTTTTCTGGTCGCTAGTAATGGAAGTCCGTACAAATGGAGTTCTTATTCTGATCAATGAGAATACGAAAGACTGAAGTGGGGCTATCGAGCTCTGCTATAATTAAAGGGTTAAGAATGGATCTCAGAACTAAAACGATCTGAAATAGGCTTTTGTCGTGGTCAACTTTCTTAAAGTGTTTCACGGGAAATAACATGTCGGAATGATTAATTGTTACAAGCTGTGAAACCAGAGGACAATTATAGATAGGCAAACTGTTGACCCACAGCTAAACAGGGAAAGGCATCAAAAGTGACACGTTGCAAAAAGGCCATCTGATATGAGACGTAGGCCAATGATTGTGTGAGGCGTACGAAAGCAATGGTCTTACACTAAACATGCTGAAGACAAAGATCCTCCACTAACCCGTCCCTGCCACACAGCACTGCCCACCAGTCATCAAGTTCCACGGCACGGCCCTGGACAACGTGGACCATTTCCCATACCTCGGGAGCCTATTATCAGCAAGGGCTGACATCGACGACGAGGTCCGTCACCGCCTCCAGTGCACCCAGTGCAAACATCGGCCGCCTGAGGAAGAGAGTTTCGAAGATCAGGCCCTCAAATCTGGCACCAAGCTCATGGTCTACAGAGCTGTAGTGATACCCGCCCTCCTGTATGGCTCAGAGACATGGACAATGTACAGTAGACACCTCAAATCGCTGGAGAAATACCACCAACGATGTCTCCGCAAGATCCTGCAAATCCCCCGGGAGGACAGACGCACCAACGTTAGCGTCCTCGACCAGGTCAACATCCCCAGCATCGAAGCACTGACCGCACTCGACCAGCTCCGCTGGGCGGGGCCACATTGTCCGCATGGCCCAGACACGAGACTCCCAAAGCAAGCGCTCTACTCGGAACTCCTACACGGCAAGCGAGCCCCAGGTGGGCAGAGGAAACGTTTCAAGGACACCCTCAAAGCCTCCCTGATAAAGTGCAACATCCCCACCGACACCTGGGAGTCCCGGGCCCAAAGACCAGTCCGCCCTCAGTGGAGGAAGTGCATCCGGGAGGGCGCTGAGCACCTCGAGTCTCGTCGCTGAGAGCGTGCAGAAACCAAGCGCAGGCAGCGGAAGGAGTGTGCGGCAAACCAGTCCCACCCTCCCCTTCCCTCAACCACTGTCTGTCCCACCTGTGACAGAGACTGTAATTCACTTTTAGTGTGGAAGCAAGTCTTCCTCGACTCCGAGGGACTGCCCATGATGAACCTGAGGAAAATTACAGGAGGCCAAACTATTGACCCACAGGAGGCCCAGAGGGGCAACTAAATAGGTGCAAAAGTGACACTCTATCCTACGTAAACTAGAGGTGATCCAAAACTTGGCTGCCCCATGTCCTACCTCACACTGAGTACCACTCACCCATCACCCCCTGTGCTCACTGCCCCGTGTCCTAACTCACACCGAGTCCTGCTCACCCATCACCCCCTGTGCTCACTGCCCCGTGTCCGAACTCAAACCGAGTCCCACTCACCCATCACCCCCTGTGCTCACTGCCCCGTGTCCTAACTCACACCCAGTCCCACTCACCCATCACTCCCTGTGCTCACTGCCCCGTGTCCTAACTCGCACCGAGTCCCACTCACCCATCACCCCCTGTGCTCACTGCCCCGTGTCCTAACTCGCACCGAGTCCCACTCACCCATCACCCGCTGTGCTCACTGCCCCGTGTCCTAACTCACACCGAGTCCCACTCACCCATCACCCCCTGTGCTAACTGATCTACATTGGCTCCCGGTTAAGCAACGCCTCGATTTCAAAATTCCCATCCTTGTTTACAAATCCCTCCATGGCCCTCGCCCCCTCCCTATCTCTGTAATCTCCTCCAGCCCCACAACCCCCCGAGATCTCTGCGCCCCTCTAATTCTGCCCTCCTGACCATCCCTGATTATAATCGCTCCACCATCGGTGGCCGTGCCTTCTGTTGCCTGGGCCCCAAGCTCTGGAACTCCCTCCCTAAACCTCTCCACCTCTCTTTTTACCTGAACAATTAGTGCACAGCAGGTGCCCACACATAGCAATGAAGAAAAATGATCTATTTTACTGATGTTGGTTGAGGGATAAATATTGGCCCCAGAACACGGGCTTCCAGCCCCCTGCTCTGCTTCCAGTATTTCCCCTGGGATCTTTTACATCCACCTGAGAGGGCAGACAGGGCCTCAGTTTAACGTCTCACCTGAAAGCCCGCCCCTCCGACAGTGCAGCGCCCCCTCAGTACTGCCCCTCCGACAGTGCAGCGCTCCCTCAGTACTGCCCCTCCGACAGTGCGGCGTTCCCTCAGTACTGCCCCTCCGACAGTGCGGCGCTCCCTCAGTACTGCCCCTCTGACAGTGCGGCGCTCCCTCAGTACTGCCTCTCCGACAGTGCGGCGTTCCCTCAGTACTGCCCCTCCGACAGTACGGCGCTCCCTCAGTACTGCCCCTCCGACAGTGCAGCTCTCCCTCAGTACTGCCCCTCCGACAGTACGGCGCTCCCTCAGTACTGCCCCTCCGACAGTACGGCGCTCCCTCAGTACTGCCCCTCCGACAGTGCGGCACTCCCTCAGTACTACCCCTCCGACAGTGCAGCTCTCCCTCAGTACTGCCCCTCCGACAGTACGGCGCTCCCTCAGTACTGCCCCTCCGACAGTACGGCACTCCCTCAGTACTGCCCCTCCGACAGTGCGACACTCCCTCAGTACTGCCCCTCCGACAGTGCGGCGCTCCCTCAGTACCGATCCTCCGACAGTGCGGCGCTCCCTCAGTAATGCCTCTCCGACAGTGCGGCACTCCCTCAGTACTGCCCCTCCGACAGTGCGGCGTTCCCTCAGTACTGCCCCTCCGACAGTGCGGCGCTCCCTCAGTACCGACCCTCCGACAGTGCGGCACTCCCTCAGTACTGCCTCTCCGACAGTGCGGCGTTCCCTCAGTACTGCCCCTCCGACAGTGCGGCGTTCCCTCAGTACTGCCCCTCCAACAGTGCGGCGTTCCCTCAGTACTGCCCCTCCGACAGTACAGCGCTCCCTCAGTACTGCCCCTCCGACAGTGCGGCACTCCCTCAGTACTGCCCCTCCGACAGTGCGGCGCTCCCTCAGTACTGCCCCTCCGACAGTGCGGCGTTCCCTCAGTACTGCCCCTCCGACAGTGCGGCGCTCCCTCAGTACTGCCCCTCCGACAGTGCGGCGTTCGCTCAGTACTGCCCCTCCGACAGTGCGGTGCTCCCTCAGTACTGCCCCTCCGACAGTGCGGCATTCCCTCAGTACCGCCCCTCCGACAGTGCGGCTCTCCCTCAGTACTGCCCCTCCGACAGTGCGGCGCTCCCTCAGTACTGCCCCTCCGACAGTGCGGCGCTCCCTCAGTACTGCCCCTCCGACAGTGCGGCGCTCCCTCAGTACTGCCCCTCCGACAGTGCGGCGCTCCCTCAGTACTGCCCCTCCGACAGTGCGGCGCTCCCTCAGTACTGCCCCTCCGACAGTGCGGCTCTCACTCAGTACTGCCCCTCCGACAGTGCGGCGCTCCCTCAGTACTGCCCCTCCGACAGTGCGGCGCTCCCTCAGTACTGCACTGGGAGTGACGGCCTGGGTTATGTGCTCGAGACCCTGGAGTGGAACTTGAGCCCACAAACATCTGACTCAGAGGCGAGAGTACTGCCCATTGAGCCACACCTGACACTAAGGAATGTAGAGATGTAAATGTTGACACGATGGGAACGCAGGAAATGCAGAGAGATTTCAGGGCCCAGGTGCTGAAATAACTAAAAGCACGTGAGGTCGTGTGAGAAATAAAATGGAATGGAATGTTGGCCTTTATCTAAGGGAGTGGACTACCCAGGAGGTGGAATGTTTGTTCCAGCTGTACAGAGCTCTGGGCCATACCCCACTCGGAGTAACCACGTTTAGTTCTGGCCTCGCCCTTCAGGAAGGAGATATCGGCCTGGGAGGGGGAGCAGTGCAGATTCACCAGAATGATACCCGGGGCTTAGAAGGGCTGAATCCCGAGGACAGGTCGCGCAGTGTTCCCTCGTGTGTAGAAGATTAAGGGCCTATCTGATCGAGGGGTTTACTGTTGTGCATCTGTAAAACATGCACTCCCATGTTCCACCACCAGGGGGCGCATCCCCTGAAGTCCCAAGGAATCCCAGCATCCCTTGGGAGCACTGTATATAAGCCGGCCCCCAAGACCTGTTCCTCACTCTGGAGTGTCTTATTAAAGACTGAGGTCACTGTTACTTTAACCTCCCTGTGTGCAGCCTCATCTGTGTTAGGAACACAATATTTACGATGATGAAAGATTTGATGGGGTAGATAGAGACTATCTCCTCTGGTTGGGCGGGGGGCAGAGTCCATAAGAAGGGGGGCTTGTAAAATTCGAGCCAGGCCATTCAGGGATGATGTCAGGAAAGACTTCTTCACACAAAGGGTTAGTGGGAATCGGGAACTCGCTCCCCCCTCAAAAAGCTGTTGAGGCCAGGGGTCAATTAGAAATTTCAAAACTAAGTTTGATCGATTTTTGTTGGGTAAGGGAGTTAAGGGTTACGGAACCAAGGCGGGTAGCTGGAGTTAAGATACAGATCAGGCATGAACACATTGAATGGCGGGACAGGCTCGAGGGGCTGAATGGGCCTCCTCCTGTTCCTATCGTAACAGGCTCGAGGGGCTGAATGGGCCCCCTCCTGTTCCTATGTAACAGGCTCGAGGGGCTGAATGGGCCTCCTCCTGTTCCTGTGTAACAGGCTCGAGGGGCTGAATGGGCCTCTTCCTGTTCCTATGTAACAGGCTCGAGCGGCTGAATGGGCCCCCTCCTGTTCCTATGTAACAGGCTCGAGCGGCTGAATGGGCCCCCTCCTGTTCCTATGTAACAGGCTCGAGGGGCTGAATGGGCCCCCTTCTGTTCCTATGTAACAGGCTCGAGGGGCTGAATGGGCCCCCTCCTGTTCCTGTGTAACAGGCTCGAGCGGCTGAATGGGCCCCCTCCTGTTCCTATGTAACAGGCTCGAGGGGCTGAATGGGCCTCCTCCTGTTCCTATGTAACAGGCTCGAGGGGCTGAATGGGCCTCCTCCTGTTCCTATGTAACAGGCTCGAGGGGCTGAATGGGCCTCTTCCTGTTCCTATGTAACAGGCTCGAGGGGCTGAATGGGCCTCCTCCTGTTCCTGTGTAACAGGCTCGAGGGGCTGAATGGGCCTCCTCCTGTTCCAGAGCAAGAGGCTCAAGGGGCTGAATGGGCCTCCTCCTGTTCCTGTGTTACAGGCTCGAGGGGCTGAATGGGCCTCCTCCTGTTCCTGTGTAACAGGCTCGAGGGACTGAATGGGCCTCCTCCTGTTCCTGTGCTCCTAACACCAACAATAACAACATCTTGTGCCTTTAATGCAGTCAATTATCCCAAAGAGCTTCACCTGAGTGTAAATCAGACACAATTTGACACCGAGCCACATAAGGAGATATTGGGACCGGTGACAAGACACAGGTTTTAAGGATCATCTCAAAGGAAAAAAGAGAGGAAGAGAGGTGGAGAG
>NC_092007.1:5495443-5517943 GCF_044704955.1 Pristiophorus japonicus | reverse complement strand
GAGTGTGTGTGTGTATGTGTCCCAGTCTGTGTGTGTGTGTCTGTGTGTGTGTGTGTGTGTGTGAGTGTGTGTGTGTATCTCAGTCTGTGTGTGTGTGTGTGAGCCTGTGTGTGTGTGTGAGTGAGTGTCTGAGTGTGTCTGCCTGTGTGTGTCTCAGTCTGTGTGTGTGTGTGTGAGTCTGTGTGTGTGTGTGAGTGAGTGTGTGAGTGTGTCTGCCTGTGTGTGTCTCAGTCTGTGTGTGTGTGTCTCAGTCTGTGTGTGTGTGTGTGAGCCTGTGTGTGTGTGTGAGTGAGTGTGTGAGTGTGTCTGCCTGTGTGTGTCTCAGTCTGTGTGTGTGTGTCTCAGTCTGTGTGTGTGTGTGTGAGCCTGTGTGTGTGTGTGAGTGAGTGTGTGAGTGTGTCTGCCTGTGTGTGTCTCAGTCTGTGTGTGTGTGTGTATAATATATCAGTTGTGTCACAGATGTCCCCAGCTCTCTTGTGCTGGGGCGATTTGAGGGAGGCACATGACGGAGCTGACTTTACACGCACACAAAGCCGGTGTTACAATCTGTCAATTTGCATTGACTGCTTTACCTGTTGAGATGAAGAACATTGTAAGGCGGACGTGACCCTTTTAAGGCCTGAGGAGGTGGGCGGGCTCCACCTGCACCAGGAAACGAGCGATTTCGGAACCTTAATCTGGACTCCGACCGCAGGAATGGGCTGTTGCTTTGCGCCCTTGTTGCGGTGTAACTCCCCCGCCTCGGTTGTTCCCCGGGGCCAGACTCGATATCTGCCTCGGTTGAGGAGACGGTGTTGCTGACTGAAGCGACAGTGGGCCCCAGCACCATCACGTCACCCGAGAGTGTGGGGGGAAGTTTACAGGTAGGTCTGTCAGCCCAGGGGGAACCGGTCCGACAGGCTCCTGCTCCTGTCCCTGCCTCTCGCTCCGCAGCGATCGGGCCCCGGGGCACATTCCACGTCAGGGCCCGGCCTTAACCAGTCTCCTGATCGGAGGACGACCCAGTGCAGGGGCAGACGGTTCAGCCCATCGAGCCTGTGCCGGCTCTGTGAAAGAACGATCCAATTGCTCAGGTAGAGTCAGCATGGATTTATGAAGGGGAAGTCCGAGAAACATAGAAAGTGACGGCGCAGAAGGAGGCCATTCCGGCCCATCGTGTCCGCGCCGGCCGACAAAGAGCCACACGGCCCTCGGTCAGCAGCCCTGAAGGTTACAGATAAACCCATGAACGATGACGGAAAGGCAACGGGCACCCAGCCCAACCAGTCCGCCTCACACAACTGCGACACCCCCTTACACTGAAACATTCTACACTCCACCCCAACCGGAGCCATGTGATCTCCTGGGAGAGGCAAAAAACAGATAAATCCCAGGCCCATTTAGGGAGAAAAAAAATCTGGGAAAATTCCTCTCCGAGGCGATGGAAACTAGTCCACGCAATCACCCTGGCCGTATTCTGGCGTGATAAATTTGCTCGAATTCTTTGCGGATGTAATGAGCAGGGTGGATAAAGGGGAACCAGTGGATGTGGTGTATTTGGATTTCCAGAAGGCATTTGACAAGGTGCCACATAAAAGGTTACTCGAACTAGGGGGGCATGATCTTAGAATAAGGGGTCACTCATTTAAAACTGAGATGAGGAGGAATTTCTTCTCTCAGAGGGTTGTAAATCTGTGGAATTGGCTGCCTCAGAGAGCTGTGGAGGCTGGGTCATTGAATATATTTAAGACAGAGATAGACAGTGTAGTGTATGGAGAAAGAGTCAAACCGAACACTGTGAGCTCAAAGTAAAGTGTGACCTTCGTCTTTTATTGCAGGTCTCCAGAGTGACTCTCCAACCTGTGAAGCCACCTTAAATACCTGTGCTCCCAAGGGATTATGGGATCCCTTGGGACTCCAGGGGATGAGCCCTCTGGTGGCTGTACAGAGTAAATACAAGTTTACATATATAACAACACTGCCCCCCCCCCAAAGTCAATAGTGTACCTATTTACAATGTGAGTCGATCTGGGGCGCTCCTTGCCCTGGTTGATCGTCTCGGTGTGAAAGCTGGTGTTGTTGAGTCATTTGTTGGGCCCTCGCTGGGCTGCTGTGTAGCTGGCCTTGCTGGGCTGCCTGGTGTGTTGGGCCCTGCTGGGCTGCTGTGGATGATGGGTTCTGTTTCGTGGTCAACCGTGGTGCTTGCTGCCACTGGTGTGTGTGTTGGGGGATCAAAAAAGTTCGGGTCCAAGGTGGGTTGCTCAGGGTAGTCCGTGAAGCTGAGTTTGATTTGGTCCAAGTGTTTCCGGTGAATGAGTCCATTTGAAAGTTTGACCCGAACCACCCTGCTCCCCTCTTTGGCCACGACAGTGCCGGGAAGCCACTTGGGACCTTGTCCATAATTTAATACAAATACAGGATCATTGATTCAATCTCGCGTGACACATTTGCGCTATCATGGTATGCACTTTGTTGAAGCCGCCTGCTCTCTACCTGTTCATGTAGATCAGGGTGAACTGATGAGAGCCTTGTATTAAGTGTTCTTTTCATGAACAGTTCAGCAGGTGGGATCCCAGTGAGTGAGTGGGGTCTCGTGCGGTAGCTAAGCAGGACTCGGGATAGGCGAGTCTGCAGTGAGCCTTCAGTTACCCTCTTCAAGCCTTGTTTGATGGTTTGCACTGCTCTCTCTGTCTGACCATTGGACGCTGGTTTAAACGGGGCAGATGTGACATGTTTGATCTCGTTATGGGTCATGAATTCTTTGAACTCAGCATTGGTAAAACATGGCCCGTTGTCGCTCACCAGGACATCGGGTAAGCCGTGTGTGGCAAACATGGCCCGCAGGCTTTCAGTAGTGGCAGCGGACGTGCTAGCCGACATTATCTCACATTCAATCCACTTGGAGTACATGTCTACAATCACGAGGAACATTTTACCCAAGAACGGGCCTGTATAGTTGACGTGTACCCTAGACCATGGTTTGGAGGGCCAAGACCATAAACTTAGCGGCACCTCCCTGGGGACATTGCTTAACTGCGAGCATGTATTACATCTGTGAACGCAGGACTCTAAGTCCGCATCGATACCGGGCCACCACACGTGGGATCTGGCTATCACTTTCATCATTACGATGCCTGGGTGGGTACTGTGGAGGTCATTGATGAAGGTGTCTCTGCCTTTCTTGGGGACCACTACTCGATTGCCCCACAGAAGGCAGTCTGCCTGAATAGACATTTTATCTTTGTGCCACTGGGACGGCTTTATCTCTTCCTGCATTTCCACTGGGACACTGGACCAACTCCCGTGAAGCACACAGCTTTTGACTAGAGATAATAAGGGGTCCTGGCTTGTCCAGGTTTTGATCTGCCGGGCAGTGACGGGTGATTGCTCACTCTCAAATGCTTCCATAACCATGGCTAGATCTGCGGGCTGCGCCATTTCCACCCCCGTGGTGGGCAATGGCAGCCTACTGAGAGCATCGGCACAGTTTTCTGTGCCTGGCCTGTGGCGGATGGCGTAGTTGTATGCGGACAATGTGAGCGCCCATCTCTGGATGCGGGCCGATGCGTTGGTATTTATTCCTTTATTCTCGGAAATCAGGGATATAAGTGGCTTATGGTCAGTTTCAATTCGAATTTTAGCCCAAACAGGTATTGATGCATTTTCTTTAGACACACACTAACACTTCTTTCTCAATCATGCTGTCGGCTCTCTCAGTCTTAGACAGACTCCTGGATACATAAGCAACCGGTTTCAGTTTCCCCAAATCATTAGCTTGTTGCAATACACACCCGACACTATATGATGACGCGTCACATGCTAGTACCAAACGCTTACATGGATCGTACAACACAAGCAATTTGTTTGAGCATAACAATTTTCTCACTTTTACAAAGACATTTTCTTGGCTTTTGCCCCAAACCCATTCACCCCCTTTACACAGTAAGACATGTAGTGGTTCTAGCAGGGTGCTGAGACCTGGTAAGAAGTTACCAAAGTAGTTCAGGAGTCCCAGAAACGACCGCAGCTCTATCATGTTCTGTGGCCTCGGTGCGTTCTCGATTGCCTCCGTCTTCATGTTGGTGGGCCTGATGCCGTCCGCCGCAATCCTCCTTCCCAAGAACTCCACTTCAGGCACCAGGAAAACGCACTTCAAGTGTTTAAACCTGAGCCCCACACGGTTGAGTCGACTAAGAACCTCCTCCAGGTTCTGCAGATGCTCGACTGTGTTCCGACCTGTGACCAAGATGTCGTCCTGGAAGACCACGGTGTGCAGAACCGACTTTGGTAAATTTTCCATGTTTCTCTGGAATATCGCCGCAGCTGATCGGATTCCAAAGCGGCATCTGTTATAAACAAAAAGACCTTTGTGCTTGTTGATGCAGGTGAGGGCCTTCGATGATTCCTCCAGCTCCTGCGTCATGTAGGCTGAGGTCAGATCCAGCTTAGTGAACGTCTTTCCTCCCGACAGCATTGCAAAGAGGTCGTCGGCCTTTAGTAGTGGGTATTGGTCCTGCAGGGAGAAATGATTGATAGTTACTTTGTAATCGCCACAGATTCTGACGGTGCCGTCTCCCTTGAGATCTGGGACATTAGGACTGGCCCACTCGCTGAACTCGATCGGAGAAATGATAGCCTTTCGTTGCAGCTGGTCTAGCTCGATCTCTACCCTTTCTCTCATCATGTACGGTATTGCTCTCACCTTGTGATGGATGGGTCACGCCCCCGGAATTAGGTGGATCTGCACTTTTGCTTCTTGGAATTTCTCGATGCCTGGTTCAAACAGCGATAGAAATTTGTTTAAGACCTGGGCACACGAAGTGTCGTCAGCGGGCGATAGCGCTCGGATGTCGTCCCAGTTCAAGCGTATCTTTCCCAGCCAGTTCCTGTCGAGCAGCGTGGGACCATCGCCCGGTACCACCCAGAGTGGTAGATTGTGCACCGCTCCATCGTAGGAGACCTTTACGGTAGCACTGCCGATTACAGGAATCAGTTCTTTTGTGTCAGTTCTTAGTTTCGTGTGAACTGGAGTTAAGACTGGCCTTGAGGCCTTGTTACATCACAGCCTTTCAAAAGTCTTTTTGCCCATGATGGACTGGCTCGCGCCTGTGTCCAGCTCCATTGACACCGGGAGTCCATTTAGTTCAACATTCAGTATTATCGGGGGACAATTCATGGTGAATGTGTGCACCCCATGTACCTCTGCCTCCTCGGTCTGAGGCTCTGGTTCATTGTGATCCTCTGTGGATCTGTCCTCCTCTGCAACATGGTGGTCTTCAGGTTTAACAGGCCTAGCAGCTCACCTGCACACTCGTTGGAGGTGTCCCATTGTTCCACAGCCCTTGCAAACATACTCTTTGAATCGGCATGAATGGAAACGATGATCACCCCTACAGCGCCAACAAGGTGTTAATGGCCTTGCATTCATCACCCTTGATGGTGGACTCTGAGACATCTGTGGACGTACAGCTGCAGGTATGTGTGACCTGCCCTGTATGTTACGATTCGAAAACAACGTCACTTTGTTCACAGTACTTGTAGCAGCACTTGTGTGCTGAGAGATTTGCTTCGTATTGTCACTGGTGGCAATGAACGCCAGGGCTATCGCTATGGCCTTACTCAAGGTTGTGGTCTCTACAGTCAAAAGTTTGCAAAGTATGGTTTCGTGGCCAATGCCAAGTACGAAACAATCTCTGACCTTGTGCTCCAAATGTCCTTCAAATTCGCAATGTCCTGCAAGGCGTCTGAGCTCGGCAACATAACTCGCCACTTCCTGGCCTTCAGATCTTTTGTAGGTGTAGAACCAGTATCTCACCATCAGAACGTTTTCCTTCGGGTTCAAATGCTCTCGGACCAGTGTGCACAAATTGTCGTACGATTTCTCCGTGGGTTTCGCTGGAGTGAGTAGATTTTTCATGAGGCCATACGTTGGTGTCCCACAGATGGTGAGGAGGATCGCCCTTCATTTGGCAGTGCTCTCTTCCCCATCTAGCTCGTTGGCCACGAAGTATTGGTCGAGTCGCTCAACAAAAGTTTTCCAATCATCTCCCTCCAAGAATTTCTCCAGGATGCCCACTGTTCTCTGCATCTTTGGGTTCGCTATCTGTGTCTCGTCGCCAGTTGTGAATGGGGAAAGAGTCAGACTGAACACTGTGAGCTCAAAGTAATGTCTGACCTTAGTCTTTTATTGCAGGTCTCCAGAGTGCCTCTCCAACCTGCGAAGCCTCCTTAAATACCTGTGCTCCCAAGGGATAATGGGATCCCTTGGGACTCCTGGAGATAAGCCCTCTGGTGGCTGTACCGAGTAAATACAAGTGTGCACATATAACACTCTGAGTGAAGACATTCCTCCTCATCTCAGTCCTCAATGGCCGACCCCTTATCCTGAGACTGTGACCCCTGGTTCTAGACTCTGCAGCCCGGGGGGGAAACACCCTCCCTGCGTCTACCCTGTCAAGCCCTGTAAGAATGTTGTATGTTTCAATGGGATCACCTCATTCTTCTAAACTCTAGATAATACTAGCCTAGTCTACTCAATCTCTCCTCATGAATTGTTCTGTCCTAACCTGCATTCATTTCCACTTGTTGGAGATAGTCATTGCCTGGCACTTGTGTGGCACCAATGTTACTTGTCACTTACCACCCAAGCCTGAATGTTGTCCAGGTTTTGCTGTACGCGAGCACGGACTGCTCCATTATCTGAAGAGTTGTGAATGGAACTGAACACTGTGCAGTCATCAGAGAACATCCCCACTTCTGACCTTATGATGGAGGGCAATTTCAAGGGCTGCAGGTATTAACCATCATCATCATCATAGGCAGTCCCTCGGAATCGAGGAAGACTTGCTTCCTCTCTAAAAGTGAGTTCTCAGGTGACTGAACGGTCCAATACAAGAACCACAGTCCCTGTCACAGGTGGGACAGACAGTGGTTGAGGGAAGGGGAGGGTGGGACTGGTTTGCCGCACGCTCCTTCCGCTGCCTGCGCTTGCTTTCTGCACGCTCTCGGCGACGAGACTCGAGGTGCTCAGCGCCCTCCCGGATGCACTTCCTCCACTTAGGGCAGACTGGTCTTTGGGCCAGGGACTCCCAGGTGTCGGTGGGGATGTTGCACTTTATCAGGGAGGCTTTGAGGGTGGTCCCTTGTAACGTTTCCTCTGCCCACCTGGGGCTCGCTTGCCGTGAAGGAGTTCCGAGTAGAGCGCTTGCTTTGGGAGTCTCGTGTCGGGGGCATGCGGACAATGTGGCCCTGCCCAGCGGAGCTGGTCGAGTGTGGTCAGTGCTTCGATGCTGGGGATGTTGGCCTGGTCGAGGACGCTAACGTTGGTGCGTCTGTCCTCCCAGGGGATTTGCAGGATATTGCAGAGACCTCGTTGGTGATGTTTCTCCAGCGATTTGAGATGTTGTTGTTGTTCAACTTTTGAACTCCGGGGGTATCGAGGGATATGGGGAGCGAGCGGGGAAGTGGAGCTGAGTCCATGATTGGATCAGCCGTGATCTTATTGAATGGTGGAGCAGGCTCAAGGCCGACCCCTGCTCCTATTTCTTATGTTCTTACAACCGAAGTCCCTGATCTCATGCCAAGCGATGTTGTCCCTTTAAATAAGAACGTAAAAAATAGGAGCAGGAGTCGGCCATTCGGCCTCTCGAGCCTGCTCCGCCATTTAATACGATCACGGCTGGTCCTATTATGGACTCAGCTCCACTTCCCTGCCCGATCCCCATAACCCCTTATCTCTTTATTGGTTAAGAAACTGTCTATTTCTGTCTTAGATATATTCAATGTCCCAGCTTCCACAGCTCTCTGAGGCAGCGAATTCCAAAGATTTATAACCCTCTGAGAGAAGAAATTCCTCCTCATCTCAGTTTTAAATGGGTGGCCCCTTATTCTAAGACCATGCCCCCTAGTTCTAGTCTCCCCCATCAGTGGAAACATCCTCTCTGCATCCACCTTGTCGAGCCCCCTCATAATCTGATACGTTTCGATAAGATCACCTCTCATTCTTCTGAATTCCAATGAGTAGAGGCCCAACCTACTCAACCTTTCCTCATAAGTCAACCCCCTCATCTCTGGAATCGACCAAGTGAACCTTCACTGAACTGCCTCCAAAGCAAGTGTATCCTTTTGTAAATATGGAAACCAAAACTGCACGCAGTACTCCAGGTGTGGACTCACCAATACCCTGTATAGCTGTAGCAAGACTTCCCTGCTTTTTTACTCCATCCCCTTTGCAATAAAGGCCAAGATTACATAGATCAGGAGCAACATGCTGTCAACATCTTGATGACGAGATCCAACACCGCCTCCAGTGCGCCAGCGCAGCCTTCGGTCGTCTGAGGAAGAGAGTGTTTGAAGACCAGGCCCTCAAATCCACCACCAAGCTCATGGTCTACAGGGCTGTAGTGATACCCGCCCTCCTGTATGGCTCAGAGACATGGACCGTGTACAGTAGACACCTCAAGTCGCTGGAGAAATACCACCAACGATGTCTCCGCAAGTTCCCGCAAATCCCCTGGGAGGACAGACGCACCAACGTTAGCGTCCTCGACCAGGCCCAACATCCCCAGCATCGAAGCACTGACCACACTCGACCAGCTCCGCTGGGCAGGGCCGCATTGTCCGCATGGCCCCCAGACACGAGACTCCCAAAGCAAGCGCTCTACTCGGAACTCCTTCACGGCAAGCGAGCCCCAAGGTGGGCAGAGGAAACGTTTCAAGGGACACCCTCAAAGCCTCCCTGATAAAGTGCAACATCCCCACCGACACCTGGGAGCCCCGGGCCCAAAGACCAGTCCGCCCTAAGTGGAGGAAGTGCATCCGGGAGGGCGCTGAGCACCTCGAGTCTCGTCGCCGAGAGCGTGCAGAAAGCGAGCGCAGGCAGCGGAAGGAGCGTGCGGCAAACCAGTCCCACCCTCCCCTTCCCTCAACCACTGTCTGTCCCACCTGTGACAGAGACTGTGGTTCCCGTATTGGACTGTTCAGTCACCTGAGGACTCACTGTTAGAGTGGAAGCAAGTCTTCCTCGATTCCGAGGGACTGCCCATGAATGAATGAATGGTGATAAGCCAGTTCCGCAACTTTTCCTCATTCCTGCTCGGCTGACCTCAGTGTCCCTGGTGTTCAGAAGTGCCACTCCGCTCAAACACACAAACACACACGCACACACACACACACAGTGCTGTTTCCAAACAACCTTTAGATCGGACATCACACTACCTTCCACCAACCTGCTTGCTCAAGTGCGGCCATCCATTCAGCTCCTTCCGGAGTTGGGTTTCAGGCACTCAAATCGCAGTCGGATGTCCGTGAACGTGAAGCTCTCCTCACAACGCACGCACACCACAGAGCAGCTTCTGTGATCGGCAACAGTGCCACCGAAGATAGGCGAGCGGTCTCAGGGAGCAGAGCAGCTTCTCCCAGTGTTACAGCGGGTGTGCGAACAGGTAAATATTTCCGGCGTGTCTCAACTGGTCTGCCGGATTTCATCTGGTGTGTGTGTGCGCGCGTGTGTGTGCAGTGTTCACAGACCCGGACAGAAGGTCGTGGGTTCGAGTCCCATTCCAGGGATTTGAGCACAGAGACCGGCGCTCCCAGTGCGGTACTGAGGGAGCACCGTACTGCACTGTCGGAGGGGCAGTACTGAGGGAGCACCGTACTGCACTGTTGGAGGGGCAGTACTGAGGGAGCGCTGCACTGTCGGAGGGGCAGTACTGAGGGAGCGCTGCACTGTCGGAGGGGCAGTACTGAGGGAGCATCGTACTGCACTGTTGGAGGGGCAGTACTGAGGGAGCGCTGCACTGTCGGAGGGGCAGTACTGAGGGAGTGCCGCACTGTCGGAGGGGCAGTACTGAGGGAGTGCCGCAATGTTGGAGGGGCAGTACTGATGGAGCGCTGCACTGTCGGAGGGGCAGTACTGAGGGAGTGCCGCACTGTCGGAGGGGCAGTACTGAGGGAGCGCCTCACTGTCGGAGGGGCAGTACTGAGGGAGCGCCGCACTGTCGGAGGGGCAGTACTGAGGGAGCGCCTCACTGTCGGAGGGGCAGTACTGAGGGAGTGCCGCAATGTTGGAGGGGCAGTACTGAGGGGGAGCTGCGCTGTCGGAGGAGCACTGTTGAGGGAGTGCCGCGTTGTCGGAGGGGCAGTACTGAGGGAGCGCCTCACTGTCGGAGGGGCAGTGCTGAGGGAGCGCCGCACTGTCGGAGGGGCAGTACTGAGGGAGCGCCTCACTGTCGGAGGGGCAGTGCTGAGGGAGCGCCGCACTGTCGGAGGGGCAGTACTGAGGGAGTGCTGTCGGAGGTGCAGTACTGAGGGAGCGCCGCGCTGTTGGAGGGGCAGTACTGAGGGAGCGCCGCGCTGTCGGAGGAGCACTGCTGAGGGAGTGCCGCGTTGTTGGAGGGGCAGTACTGAGGGAGCGCCGCGCTGTCGGAGGAGCACTGCTGAGGGAGTGCCGCGTTGTTGGAGGGGCAGTACTGAGGGAGTGCTGCACTGTCGGAGAGGCAGTACTGAGGGAGCGCCGCATTATGGGAGGGTCAGTAACCAGAGGGACACAGATTGACGATAATCGGTAAAGAACCCGAGGGGGCGATGAGGAGAATGTTTGTACGCAGCGAGTAGTTGTGATTGGGAACGCGCTGCCTGAAAGCTCGGTCGGAGCAGGTTCAATAGTGACTTCAAACGGGGGAATTGGGTAAATACTGGAAGGGGAAATGTGCCGGGGCTGTGGGGAAATAGCAGATGGGCAGTGGGACTGATTGGGTCGCTCTGTCACAGAGCCGGCACAGCACGGGCTCGAGGGGCCCAGTGGGATCTTCCTGTGCCATGTGGCTGTATGATGTGGAAGTGATTCACTGGGGTCTGCTGGAGTTGGCATGGGCGGGCTGATGGGTGAGTGGGATACTGTGCCTGAGGTTCTAGGATGGTGACGGAGAAGTCACGATAAGTAATTCGGCATTAAGAGAGATTAAGTTTCGCAGGCTGAAGGATGAGAGACAGTAATGTTCAGGGAGCGTCAGGTGATTAGGAGGTGAATGGGATTAAAACAAGCCTTTGACTTAGTGGAGCGTTCCACCTCAAATAAAAGCTGCATTTATATAGCGCCTGTAACTAGTAAAATGTCTCAGTTAGCTTCACAACAGCATCATCATACAAAAATTGATGCCGAACCACATAAGGAGATATCCGGGGAGGAGCTTGGGTCAATGAGGTGGGTTTTAAGGAGTGTCTTGAAGCAGGAAAGACAGCTACAAAGGCGGAGAGGTTTAGGGAGGGAGTTCCAGAGCTTGGGGCCCAGGCAACACAAGGCACGGCCACCGATGGTGGAGCGATTATAATCAGGGATGGTCAGGAGGGCAGAATTAGAGGAGTGCAGAGATCTCGGGGGGTTGTGGGGCTGGAGGAGGTTACAGAGATAGGGAGGGGGCGAGGGCCATGGAGGGATTTGAAAACAAGGATGGGAATTTTAAAATTCGGACGTTGCTTAACCGGGAGCCAATGTAGCACAGCGGGTGATGGGTGAGTGGGACGTGGTGCGAGTTAGGATACGGGGCAGTGAGCACAGCGGGTGATGGGTGAGCGGGACTCGGTGCGAGTTAGGATACGGGGCAGTGAGCACAGGGGGTGATGGGTGAGTGGGACTCGGTGCGAGTTAGGACACGGGGCAGTGAGCACAGGGGGTGATGGGTGAGTGGGACTCGGTGCGAGTTAGGACACGGGGCAGCTGAGTTTTGGATCACCTCTAGTTTACGTAGGATAGAATGTGGGAGGCCAGCCTGGAGTGCGTTGGAATAGTCAAGCCTGGGGGTAACAAAGGCACGGATGAGGGTTTCAGCAGCGGATGAGCTGAGGCAGGGGGCAGAGACGGGCGATGTTATCGAGGTGGGAATCGGTGGTCTTGCTGGAGGGGATATGGTAAAAGGACAAGGAGGGAGAGTGAATGATGGTCATTGATAATATTGGCCTGGTCAATCTTGGTGTGTTGGGGGGATAGGGGGCATGGAACAGGAACAGGGGTTGGAGAGACTCGTGCAAAGAGCGGTGGGAAGGACAAGCAGATAGTTGAGTGGCCAGGAGATCTTACTTCGGATTCCATCAGATATGCAGCCCAGAAACAGGCCGTTCGGCCCAACCAGTCCAGGCCGGTGTTTATGCCCCACTCGAGCCCCCTCCCGTCTTTCCCCATCTAAATCTATCACCATAACCCTCCATTCCCTTCTCCCCCATATACTTGTCCAGCCTCCTCTTAAATGCCTCGATACTATTCGCCTCAACCCCTCCCTGTGGGAGCGCGCTCCACATTCTCACCCCTCTCTGGGTAAAGAAGTTTCTCCTGAATTCCCCATTGGGTTTCTTGCTGACGATCTTATATTGATGGCCTCTAGTTATGCTCTTCCCCACAAGTGGAAACATTCTCTCTGTATCCACTCGATCAAAACCTTTCAGCATTTTAAAGACCTCTATTGGCTCACCCCTCAGCCTTCTGTTTTCAAGAGGAAAGAGACCGAGCCTGTTCATCCTTTCCTGATATGTATACCCTCGCATTTCTGGTATCATCCTTGTAAATCTTCTCTGCACCCTCTCCAGTGCCTCTATATCCTTTTTATAATATGGCGACCAGAACTGTGCACAGTGCTCCAAGTGTGGTCTAACCCAGGTATATGGAGACCAGAACTGTACACAGTGCTCCAAGTGTGATCTAACCCAGGTATATGGAGACCAGAACTGTGCACAGTGCTCCAAGTGTGGTCTAACCCAGGTATATGGAGACCAGAACTGTGCACAGTGCTCCAAGTGTGGTCTAACCCAGGTAAATGGAGACCAGAACTGTACACAGTGCTCCAAGTGTGATCTAACCCAGGTATATGGAGAGCAGAACTGTACACAGTGCTCCAAGTGTGGTCTAACCCAGGTATATGGAGACCAGAACTGTGCACAGTGCTCCAAGTGTGGTCTAACCCAGGTATATGGAGAGCAGAACTGTACACAGTGCTCCAAGTGTGGTCTAACCCAGGTAAATGGAGACCAGAACTGTACACAGTGCTCCAAGTGTGATCTAACCCAGGTATATGGAGAGCAGAACTGTACACAGTGCTCCAAGTGTGGTCTAACCCAGGTATATGGAGACCAGAACTGTATACAGTGCTCCAAGTGTGGTCTAACCCAGGTATATGGAGACCCAGAACTGTGCACAGTACTCCAAGTGTGGTCTAACCCAGGTATATGGAGACCAGAACAGTACACAGTGCTCCCAGTGTGGTCTAACCAATGTTCGATACAGGTTTAACATAACTTCCCTACTTTTCAATTCTATCCCTCTACTCCCTGGTTTGCTTTTTTCTGACCTTGCTAACCTGTGTCACAACTTTTAGTGATTTGTGTATTTGTACTCTGAGATCCCTCTGTTCCTCTACCCCACCCAGACTCGCACCCTCCCAGTGGTCCCAGCAAGGATCCTTGTGGAACACCACTACCCACCTTCAGGAAGCATGGGGGAGGGGGAGCAGTAGGTTGGAGAGCGGGTAGGAGCTGGGGAGAATGGCGGGGTTCAGGGGAGTGACGAACTGGGTGGGAAATATTTGCGCAGGATGAGGCAGAGGTTGGCGATGCTCGCAGGAATGAGGGCTGGATGGGGTTGCTGGGCCTTCAGGAGTTCGGTTGCTCGGAGGTTGACGGAGCAGCGTACCTTCAGATGTTTCTGCCGATCTCTGCTGCTTCTGGGCCCCGCCTCTGGGCTCGGCCTTGGAGCGCGGGTGGAGGGGTACTTGTGCATGAAACACAAAAGGATAGTATGCAGGTACAGCAAGTGATCAGGAAGGCCAATGGTGTCTTGGCCTTTATTGCAAAGGGGATGGAGTATAAAAGCAGGGAAGTCTTGCTCCAGTTATACAGGGTATTGGTGAGGCCACACCTGGAGTACTGCGTGCAGTTTTGGTTTCCATATTTACGAAAGGATACATTTGCTTTGGAGGCAGTTCAGAGAAGGTTCACTCGGTTGATTCCGGGGATGAGGGGGTGGAGTTATGAGGAAAGATTGAGTAGGTTGGGCCTCTACACATTGGAATTCAGAAGATTGAGAGGTGATCTTATCGAAATGTATAAGATTATGAGGGGCTCGACAAGGTGGATGCAGAGAGGATGTTTCCGCTGATGGGGGAGACTAGAACTAGAGGGCATGATCTTAGAATAAGGGGCCACCCATTTAAAACTGAGATGAGGAGGAATTTATTCTCTGAGGGTTGTAAATCTGTGGAATTCGCTGCCTCAGAGAGCTGTGGAAGCTGGGACATTGAATAAATTTAAGACGGAAATAGACGGTTTCTTAACCGGGCGGGGAAGTGGAGCTGAGTCCATGATCAGATCAGCCATGATCATATTAAATGGCGGAGCAGGCTCGAGGGGCCGAATGGCCTACTCCTGCTCCTGTTTCTTATGTTCTTATTCACCAGAACGACACCCGGGACTAAAAGGGTTACATTAGGAAGACAGGTTGCACAAACTGGACTTGTATTCCCTCAAGTGTGCAAGATTAAGGGATGATCAGCCATGATCTTACTGAATGGTGGTGCAGGCTCGAACGGTTGAATGGTCTACTTCTGCACCTAATTTCCATGAACGAATTGACGTTTGTTAAACGATTAAGGCATTTGATAAGCTGGTGAGAGAGAAACTGTCTCCTCGGGTGGGGAAGTCCATTATGAGAGGGCATCTCCTTGAAATTAGAGCCAGGCCGTTCAGGGGTGATGTCCGGAACCACTTCTTCACACAAAGGGCAGTGGGAATCGGGAACTCTCTCCCCCCAAAAAGGTTCTGAGGCCGGGAGGGGGCTCAATTGCAAACGTAAAACCTGATATCGATCGATTTGTGTTGGGTAAGGGTATTGAGGGTTACGGAGGTAAGGTGGGGCGATGGACATCAGGTACAGATTAGCCATGATCTAATTGAATGGCGGAACAGGCTCGAGGGACTGAAAGGCCTCCTCCTGTTCCTGTGTTCAGATGCTCGGCCTATGATTCATGGGCGCGACCATTTCATTTTTATTTTCTCTGTGCTAATTCACGCCTCTGGTTTTATTGCAGATTCTCCGATACCAATACCAGCGAAACAAGGGTGTAACCACATTGCGAAAAGAGCACAGATCATTCATGGGGCAAGTGGCCAAGGAGCTTCTGCCTTATCTAACCATCTTAATCGGTAAATTGCAACTGCAAGGTCTGTGCGTGTGAGAGAAAGGGAGTGAGCGAGATACAAAGACCCATAGGATTTCATCGCATTTACAGCACGGAAGCAGGTCATTGGGCCCCACAGGTTCATGCTGTAGTTTATGCTCCACACCAGACTCCTCCCTCCCTCTCCATCTCACCCCATCATCATAACCCTCTATTCCTTTCCCCCTCATGTGTTGGTCCAGCCTCCCCTTAAATGTATCGATACTCCTCGCCTCTGCCACATCCTTGTTTACAAACCCCTCCATGCCCCTCGCCCCTCCCTATCTCTGTAACCTCCTCCAGCCCACAACCCCCCGAGATATCTGCACTCCTCTAATTCTGCCCTCCTGACCATCCCTGATTATAATCACTCCACCATCGGTGGCCGTGCCTTCTGTTGCCTGGGCCCCAAGCTCTGGAACTCCCTCCCTAAACCTCTCCGCCTCTCTACCTCTCTCTCCTCCTTCAAGACGCTCCTTAAAACCGACCTCTTTGAACTAGATTTTGGTCACCTGCGCTAATTTTGTCTGACCTGGCTCGGTGTCATATTTACTTCCTGTTTTCCAATGCTCAAGTGTCAGCCGTGGCTCAGTGGGCAGCACTCTCACCTCTAAGTCAGAAAGTTGTGGGTTCAAGTCCCACTGCAGGAATTTGAGGGCAAAAAAATTCAGGCTGATACTCCAGTGCAGTACTGAGGGAGCGCCGCACTGTGGGAGGGGCAGTACAGAGGGAGCGCCGCACTGTGGGAGGGACAGTACAGGGGGAGCACCGCACTGTGGGAGGGACAGTACAGAGGGAGCGCTGCACTGTCGGAGGGGCAGTACAGAGGGAGGGGCAGTACTGAGGGAGCGCCGCACTGTCGGAGGGGCAGTACAGAGGGACTGCTGCACTGTGGGAGGGGCAGTACGGAGGGAGTGCTGCACTGTCGGAGGGGAAGTAGTGAGGGAACGCCGCACTCTTGGGGGGAGCAGTACTGAGGGAGGGCCGCACTGTTGGAGGGGCAGTACTGAGGGACCTATATAAAAGCATAAGAAATAGGAGCAAGAGTCGGCCATTCGGCCCCTCAAGCCTGCTCCGCCATTTAATATGATCATGGCTGATCCGATCATGGACTCAGCTCCACTTCCCCGCCCACTCCCCATAACCCTTTACTCCCTTATCGCTCAAAAATCTGTCTATCTCCACCTTAAATATATTCAATGACCCAGCCTCCACAGCTCTCTGGGGCAGAGAATTCCACAGATTTACAACCCTCTGAGAGAAGTAATTTCTCCTCATCTCCAAATGCAAGTTTTTCTCTCCGGTGAAGCACCCTGGGATGTTTTACTGCGTTAAAGGTGCTATATAAGTATAAGTTGTAGTTGTTGTATATCATTCTATAAATGAGAGCGGGGGACCTCTCTAAGTAGCGATTCATGGTATTCAGCCAGTGAGCAGAACTGCCAAGATGTTCCAGATGTGAAATAATAGACGAGATAAACATTGTGAGAGAGGAAGTATTAAGAGGTTTTGCAGCTTTGAAATTGGATATATCCCCAGGCCTGGATTAAATGAATCCCAGGCTGTTAAGAGAAGCAAAAGAGGAAGTAGCAGAGGCTCTGACCATCATTTTCTAATCCTTTCAGGCTACAGGTGTGGTGCCAGAGGACTGGAGGACTGCTAATGTGGTACCTTTGTTTAAGAAGGGAGAAAGGGATTGACTGACTAATTACAGGCCTGTCGGCCTAACCTCGGTGGTGGGAAAACTATTGGAAAGATTCCTGAGGGACAGGGTAAATCTCCGTTTGGAAAGACGTGGATTGCACTGGAAAGGGTGCAGAGGAGGTTTACGAGGACTGGAGAATTTTAGCTGTGAGAAAAGATTTGAGATAAGAACATAAGAACATAAGAAATAGGAGCAGGAGTTGGCCATACGGCCCCTCGAGCCTGCTCCGCCATTCAATAAGATCATGGGCTGATCCAATCATGGACTCAGCTCCACTTCCCTGCCCGCTCCCCATAACCCCTTATACCCTTATCGTTTAAGAAACCGTCTATTTCTGTCTTAAATTTATTTAATGTCCCAGCTTCCACAGCTCCCCACAGATTTACAACCCTCAGAGAGAAGAAATTTCTCCTCCTCTCAGTTCTAAATGCTGGGGTTCTAAATTCTTTGGAACAGAGGAGGCTAAGGGGAGACCTGATTGAGGTGTATAAAATGATGAGGGGCCTGGATAGAGTGGATAGGAAGGACCTGTTTCCCTTGGCAGAGTGGTCAACAACCAGGGGGCATAGATTTAAAGTAATTGGGGGGAGGTTTAGAGGGGATTTGAGGGGAAATGTCTTCACCCAGAGGGTGGTGGGGGTCTGGAACTCACGGCCTGAAAGGGTGGTAGAGGCAGAAACCCTCACCACATTTAAAAAGTACCTGGATGTGCACTTGAAGTGTCGATGTACAAAGGGACCTGGGTGTCCTTGTACACCAGTCACTGAAAGCAAACATGCAGGTGCAGCAAGCAGTTCGGAAGGCCAATGGTGTGTTGGCCTTCATTGCAAGAGGATTTGAGTACAGAAGCAAGGATGTCTTACTCCAGTTATACAGGGCCTTGGTGAGACCACACCTGGAGTATTGTGCGCAGTTTGGGTCTCCTTACCTAAGGAAGGATATACTTGCCATAGAGGGAGTGCAGCGAAGGTTCACCAGGCTGATTCCTGGGATGGCAGGACTGTTGTATGAGGAGAGATTGGGTCGACTGGGCCTGTATTCACTAGAGTTTAGAAGAATGAGAGGGGATCTCATTGAAAGGTATAACATTCTGACGGGAATGGACAGACTGGATGCGGGGAGGATGTTTCCCCGGGGCTGGGAAGTCTAGAACAAGAGGTCACAGTCTCAGGATACGGGGTAGGAAATCTCGGACTGAAAGGAGGAGAAATTTTTCACTCAGAGGGTGGTGAATATGTGGAATTCTCTACCACAGAAGGCTGTGGAGGCCAAGTCACTGAATATATTTAAGAGGGAGACAGATAGATTTCTAGACACAAAAGGCATCAAGGGGTCTGGGGAGAAACGGGAATATGGTGTTGAGATAGAGGATCAGCCATGATCATATTGAATGGTGGTGCAAACTCGAAGGGCCGAATGGCCTACTACTGCTCCTATTTGCTATGTCTTTCTATGTAACAGGAGGGCGACGGCAGTGAAGAGGGACGTCAGTAAGGTCCAGGTCGGTGATTGGAGCGTGGGCAGATACAGCAGGAGCGACGAGAGACTGTGGAGGGATGTGATCAGAGCTCAGGAGAAGTATGAGATCGGGGCCCAGGGGCCCAGGGGCAACACGGGCCCAGCCCACACTGCGATATGTGAGCGCACTAGGTCCGTGCAGCAGAGCAGGTCTCCAGTCGTCCTGGTTAACCCTTGCCACTGGACCAAGGCCTCGCTCTGTCAAGCCCGTGTGGTGGCTGGTGTGCAACGGTCACCCCACATTAAAAAAATCCACCCACAGGCATCTTCCACCCTTCAGGATGTAGTTCAGGATCTAGAATATTAGGTCCTTCATTGAAACACCTGTGAACTCATCCCTTTTTCGAGAGGAAGCAAGTCATCCTCGCTTCGAGGGAGCGCCTATGATGGTGAATGATATCCCCTGGGAGGACAGACGCACCAACGTTAGCGTCCTCGACCAGGCCAACATCCCCAGCATCGAAGCACTGACCACACTCGACCAGCTCCGCTGGGCAGGGCCACATCGTCCGCATGGCCCCCAGACACGAGACTCCCAAAGCAAGCGCTCTACTCGGAACTCCCTCACGGCAAGCGAGCCCCAGGTGGGCAGAGGAAACGTTACAAGGGACACCCTCAAAGCCTCCCAGATAAAATGCAACATCCCCACTGACACCTGGGAATCCCTGGCCAAAGACCAGTCCGCCCTAAGTGGAGGATGTGCATCCGGGAGGGCGCTGAGCACCTCGAGTCTCGTCGCCGAGAGCGTGCAGAAAGCAAGCGCAGGCAGCGGAAGGAGCGTGCGGCAAACCAGTCCCACCCTCCCCTTCCCTCAACCACTGTCTGTCCCACCATTGACAGGGACTATGGTTCTCACATTGGACTGTTCAGTCACCTCAGCACTCATTTTGAGAGTGGCAGCAAGTCTTCCTCGATTCCGAGGGACTGCCCATGATGATGGTTGTTAGAAATGTAATTACTCGGTACAGCCACCAGGGGGCTCGTTCCCCGGAGTCCCAAGGGATCCCATGATCCCTTGGGAGCACAGGTATTTAAGGAGGCCTCACAGGTAGCAGAGACACTGTGGAGACCTGCAATAAAAGACTACGGTCACACGTCACTTTCAGCTCACAGTGTTGAGTCTGACACTTTCTCCAGACACAACAGTAACCAGCAGGACTCGGGACCGAGAGCTGGGACGTGGGATTAGGCCGGATGGATCTTGGCCGGCCGCACGGGAATGATCGGCTGAGCGTTCTCGATGAATTTCAATGATTCTGTGATCTCCCTCTCCCCCCCCCCCCTCTCTCCACAGGTCTCTGGCAGTTGCCGGGTGCCCGTGGGGTTGCCGTGACGATCACGGTGGGCAGCAACCCAGTGCGGACGGGGGTGGGCTGGGACACAACGTTGCCCGTGGCCAATACCTCGTCGCTCTTCAGCCTGGAGTGGTTCGACCAATCGGGCGGCAAGATCCTCACCAGGCTCGACCAACAGCTCTTCATCAAGCCCGGCACGCTGTACGCAAACAGGGTCGGCCTGCACGCCAACGGCTCGCTCATCATCTCCTCCGTCAGGCAGCAGGACGAGGGGGACTACACGGTGAACATGGAGCCCTTGGGGTCAGAGGTCACCTCCAACAGTGCCGTCATCAACCTGCAGGTTTATGGTAAGCGTCCACATCTCCGTCTTGCTCCATGTGTCCGAACATGGCTCGCACTGTCGGAGGGGCAGTACTGAGAGAGCGCCGCACTGTCGGAGGGGCCGTACTGAGGGAGTGCCGCACTGTCAGAGGGGCAGTACTGAGGAAGTGCCGCAACGTCGGAGGGGCGGTACTGAGGGAGCACTGCACTGTGGGAGGGGTAGTACTGAGGGAGAGCCGCACTGTCGGAGGGGCAGTACTGAGGGAGCACTGCACTGTGGGAGGGGCAGTACTGAGGGAGAGCCACACTGTCGGAGGGGCAGTACTGAGGGAGCACTGCACTGTGGGAGGGGCAGTACTGAGGGCGCACTGCACTGTGGGAGGGACAGTACTGAGGGAGTGCCACACTGTCGGAGGGGCAGTACTGAGGGAGCACTGCACTGTGGGAGGGGCAGTACTGAGGGAGCACTGCACTGTGGGAGGGGCAGTACTGAGGGAGCACTGCACTGTGGGAGGGGCAGTACTGAGGGAGCACTGCACTGTGGGAGGGGCAGTACTGAGGGAGCACTGCACTGTGGGAGGGACAGTACTGAGGGAGCACTGCACTGTGGGAGGGGCAGTACTGAGGGAGCACTGCACTGTGGGAGGGGCAGTACTGAGGGAGCGCTGCATTGTCGGAGGGGCAGTACTGAGGGAGCACTGCACTGTGGGAGGGACAGCACTGAGCCGTGTCGATGCTGACGGAGTGCGTTTGCTTGTCTTTCTCTCCCAGTGCCGGTGCGGAATGTGACGGTGGCGATATCGAGCCGCAGTGTGCTGGAGGGTCAGGCGGAGGTTACACTGAGCTGCACCGTCGCCAATGGGACCCGGCTGACCTACTCCTGGCAGAAGGGCAACACGGTGCTGGCCAACAGTAGCCGCCTCTCCGTCTCTCCCACCGCCCTGGTGATCAGGCAGCTGCGTCGTGGTGACACCGGTTCCTATACCTGCCTCGTGCACAACGATATCAGTCGCAGCTCGGACACACAGACCCTCACCGTCTATTGTAAGTACTGGCTGCTTCCCCTCCCCTCGCCCAATCGACCAGGGGACCTGTCCTAACTCACCCGCACTCCACTGAGGGAGCTCGCTCACTGAGTGTAGGCCCGGGTGTTCGACACAGAGGGTGGAGCAGCTGAGGGAGCAAGTCCTCACACACTCACACACACTGACTCACACAGTCCTGCAGCGCTCCCTCGGTACTGCCCCTCCGACAGTGCGGCGCTCCCTCGGTACTGCCCCTCCGACAGTGCGGCGCTCCCTCGGTACTGCCCCTCCGACAGTGCGGAGCTCCCTCAGTACTGCCCCTCCGACAGTGCGGAGCTCCCTCAGTACTGCCCCTCCGACAGTGCGGCGCTCCCTCAGTACTGCCCCTCCGACAGTGCGGAGCTCCCTCAGTACTGCCCCTCCGACAGTGCGGCACTCCCTCAGTACTGCCCCTCCGACAGTGCGGCACTCCCTCAGTACTGACTCTCCGACAGTGCGGCACTCCCTCAGTACTGCCCCTCCGACAGTGCGGCACTCCCTCAGTACTGCCCCTCCGACAGTGTGGTGCTCCCTCAGTACTGCCCCTCCGACAGTGCGGCACTCCCTCAGTACTGTCCCTCCGACAGTGCGGCACTCCCTCAGTAATGCCCCTCCGACAGTGCGGCACTCCCTCAGTACTGCCCCTCCGACAGTGCGGCACTCCCTCAGTACTGCCCCTCCGACAGTGCGGCGCTCCCTCAGTACTGCCCCTCCGACAGTGCGGCACTCCCTCAGTACCGCCCCTCCGACAGTGTGGCACCCGACTGGATACGGCCTTCCAGTCACAAAAACACCCTCAACCATTACCTTTTGCTTCCTGCCTCCGAGCCGAATTTGGAGACAACTTCTGGCCTCTTGTGCATCCCCCAGATTTCCATCGCTCCACCATCGGTGGCCGTGACTTCTGTTGCCTGTGCCCCAAGCTCTGGAACTCCCTCCCTAAACCTCTCCGCCTCTCTCTCCTCCTTTCAGATGCTCCTTAAAACCGACCTCATTGACCAAGCTTTTGGTCACCTGCTAATTTCTACTTATGTGGCTCGGTGTCAAATTCTGTCTGATTAACACATAAGAGCGTAAGAAATAGGTTGCAGGAGTGGGCCATTCGGCCCCTCGAACCCACTCTGCCATTCAATGAGATCACGGCTGATCTGCTATCTCAATTCCACTTTCCTGCACTATCCCCATATCCCTAGATTCCCTTAATATCCAAACATGTAGGACGTGATCCTTGCCAGCAGTTCCATCACAGACCCAATCCACGTCTGGACTGGGGTCAAACAGGGCTGCATCTTTGCCCCAAACCTCTTCTCAATCTCCCTCGGCGCCTTGCTCCACCTCACAGTCAACAAGCTCCCCGCTGGAGTGGAACTAAACTACAGAACCAGTGGGAAGCTATTTAACCTTCGCCGTCTCCA